>NC_064855.1:55746152-55976152 GCF_024139225.1 Suncus etruscus | reverse complement strand
TGATGAAGAATTTTCTTTAGCTGTTATCATGATTTCTCTTTATTTTGGGGTTTCAATACTTTCATTATAATGAAAGACTGAATCTTACTGTATTTAACTTATCCAGAATTTATTGAGTTTCTTAGAAGTGTAGATTAATGGGTTCCATCAAATTTCAAAAGTTCTCAGCTACTAATTATTATTATTATTATTTTTTTGGTTTTTCGGGCCACACCCATTTGATGCTCAGGGGTTATTCCTTGCTACGTGCTTAGAAATTGCCCCTAGCTTGGGAAGATCATATGAGATGCCAGGGGATCAAACCGTGGTCCTTTCCTTGGCTAGCGCCACCTCGCCGGCCCCAACCACTAATTATTTTAATATTGCTTTCTGTTCTTTTATTTATAGCTCCTATTTTCAGTGCCTTAATCATATGTGTTCTACATTTCTTGAGGTTACTTATTTTTCTTTAAATATTCTCTTTTATTTTGTAGATTATATAATTATTTTCCTCAGATTTTTAGATTCTTTCTTTTATTATCCTATTTTCTTAATTATTTTTTGTTTATTGGGTCACACCTAGAAATGCTCAGGATTAGCTAATTCTGTGAAGTCTGTTTCCCATGTTGTGTGGCCTTTAAAGTCCCCATTCTTATGTTTTTCTTTGTTTTATCCTTTCAATCTGGCTTTGTTAGGATTCCCTTAGGTTTGTACACAATGGTTTTTGGTCAAAAATGGTGCTAAATTTTCCTTATCTAGCTATATTCTCATATAATGTCAGCAAATATTTTCTGGGTGTCACTTGGACACTGCCTTTCCATTTGTGGCATTTATAATGTTGACCCTTGTTCTTTAGGGAATAAAAGATTTGATATTTTCTCTTCAGTACTATTGAGAATGTATTGCCTTGATGTGTGCACTGTCTTCCAGCTTATTTGTAACAATTTATATTTAAGTTATTTCATCCAATACCACTTGGATGAAGCCTTCACCAATTCATCAGTATCATAGAGCTACTAGCCTCTGTTGGCTGTTCTTCACCAATATTATTCTTGTTTTATATTATTCCCATTGTTTATGACAGCATTTTTAGAGCTGAGTTACTCCACATTCTATTCAAAAAGTTTTCTTTATCATCAGATCAATGCAATTTTTATTCTTATAGCTGTCCACTTCAATGGCAAAGCTAAGAAACAATACCAGAGCTAGAGACAGAGACAGCATCCCTTTATTCTCAGAATGATTTCTCCTATTTGAAAGTGACAATACTTCTGTATTGAGAGAATAATAGTTCTATATATTTCTTTGTAATTCTGGTATAGAACCTCAGGCCAGAGCAAACTAGAGTGGAAAAAACCAGGCCCTTGTAGTAACCAAAGCTGGGTGTATGGAAGAAGTTCCACTTCCTTTGGTCATGCCTGCCCTGTAAATTACTTTTGTATCATTAGATTTGTTCCAACTAAGGTGAAATTATATATCTAGAACAATGGAATAGCATACCCTAGCATTTTCCCTAAAATCACATGGAATATTTCAATATGTATGTGTGTATAATGGGTGTTGAATGTGTTGGAGAACATTGATTGGTGAATGTTATGACTCAAATTTTCTAATATTTTTTCTGCTGTCAAGAAGATTTTGAGTAATTTGAGTAAAATCTCTCCATATGCTATATATCCTTAAGAAAATTTCCAGACACCAAAACAGTTGTTTTTGTTTACATTTTTATATCCTTTGACAGGTCAATCATTTTTCTCCAATGATGATCACTAGATCCCAGTCAGATTCTGATATCACATTAAGAGTTCTGTTTCTCTTTCTCTAGTCAAATCTTAAACTAAAATAGGTACCTATGAATCAGAATATTTATTTTATATAAACGTAAAATAAAAGCAATTGTTATTTAAAATATTTTCAATGGTAAATCTGCATATGTTTGAAGAAGAATAATTAACTAATTAATTAGTAATAATAATTCCCTAGTTAATACATCTTGATGACATAGCCATATTCATATGTATTTTTTCTTCTGAGAGCTTTGTTTATTTGGTAAAATTAAAAGCCTGAAAATCACAAAGATTGCTAATGATTGTGATTTATTTTATTTTTTGGAGGGGTAAGGCAAGGACTTAGTATGCCTGGAGAGATTATTCCTTGTAGATGAATTTTGACTGTCAGTTATAAAATTCATAGTCTTATTAGTGTTTCAGCTTAGGAAAAAGCAGCTTATGATTTCTTTTTTTTAAGCTTATGATTTCTTAATCTACTCTTTCATTATATTCTGGTAGAGAAAGTAATGTAAAAACATTACTATTACCAGTTCAGAAGTTCCCATTTTTATTGCATTCTCTGGAAGTGGATTTAAAATAACCCCTACTAATATAAAGTCCACAAGTTCCTCTATTGAGTAAAGCATTTCACACACTCATTTCTTCCTCAAAGTCGAGCTCTCAGCAATCAGTCTATCATATCTTTCTTATAAATTCTTGATATCCTATCTTTACTTGTAATTTCTTTAGATTTTTACCTCTGAAGTGGCAAGCATAGGCTATTCAGAGGTCTTGGTATTTTATCGAGCTAAGACACTTGAATAAGCTTCATGAAATAACAAAAATGATTTTTAGTGGCCTTCTAATGTCACCATGAGCTAGTTTTTTCATAACTTTAATTTCAAAAACTGATGTATCTTTTCTTCTGACAGTCACAGAGATTCAGAGTAAAATAGGCAGACTTACACTGTCTGTTTATTTGCACAATGAAATGCATTGATTCTCTGGGCTCATTTGGATTACCACACAGCTGCCTTCTCACCAGTATCTCAGAATTAAGAGTTGGAGTTTTCATCTAATTCTGAGGAAAGTGTGTTTAGGATGATAGTAGAGATAGTATCTCAGCTCACTGTTAGTACTAATGTCCCTCACTATATTGTCCATAACTCATTTGAGATTTTTTTGTGAAACATAAAATGGTCCAAGTATTATCAACTAATTCTGTACATACAGTGCACACATTATGAGACCTGAGTCATAAAGTCCAAAACTATGGTCCAGTTAAGACACTAAAGATTCACATTCCCTAGATGAAGAGCAGATATCCCAACAAGAGTACCTCACTTTAGTTAATAATTTGGTGGCTTCTAAATTGCCTATATTTAAGACAACATAACTACCAGTTTAGAAGTTCCCGTGCTACACTATTGTGTTTTTTGTTTGTTTGTTTTTGGGTCACACCGGGCAGTGCTCAAGGGTTACTCCTGGCTCTGCACTCAGAAATTGCTCCTGACAAGCTCGGGGACCATATGTGATGCCGAGATTCAAACCACAATCTTTCTGTATCCAAGGCAAAATGCCTTACTTTCATGCTATCTCTCCAGCCCCTACACTATTGTGTATGCATGGCAGTTTCTTTAGTTAGTCATCTGTTTGGGAGCAAAAATGTTTTCAATATTTTTATTGTAAAAATTATTTTCATTGAAAATATTTTCAATATCTTATTAATTTGTGTTCATTATGAATAGTGGTGCAATGTATATAAATTTTTTTGAAGTAGAGTTTTATTATGTCATTAGTGCACAGTAGAAGAAGTGGAATAATTCAGTTACAGCAAGATAAATTCTTTTTTTTAAAGAAATATCTATACTTTTGTCCATAGGGGAAGAACCAGATGACATTCATACCAATGGGGGATGATGTCCTTTTCCCCCAGGTGTACATCATTGCTGATGGTTTTTACTCTTACGTGAGCCAGTCTCCCTGGTGTGAAGTGATATATCAATGTTATTTTGACCTGCATTTCACTGAAAAAAAGTTCATATTTTTATTGGAATTTTACCAGATAGGAGCCAGAGCAGTGGCGCAAGTGGTAGGATGTGTGCCTTGCACGTGCTAACCTAGGATGGACCGAGGTTTGATCCCCCAGTATCCCATATGGTTCCCTGAGCTAGGAGCAATTTCTGAGCACATAGCCAGGAGTAACCCCTGAGCATCACAGTGTGTGGCCCAAAAACTAAAAAAAAAGTTGATTTTACCATATAGGCATAACTGATGAATCATGTGATGATGTGATTTTATCCAACACCTCATCAAGAAAGTCATACACCATGACCACGTAGGTTTCATTACAGGAATGCAAGGATGATTTAACATATATAAATCAGTCAACATAATACACCATATCAACAAAAATAAAAATAAAAATCATATGATCATATTAATAGATGCAGAGAAAGCATTTGATAAGGTCCAACACCCATTCTTCATAAAAAATCTCATCAAATGGAGATGGATGGAACTTTTCTTAATTATAGTCATGTACCACAAGCCAATGGCAAGTATTATTCTCAATGGAGATAAACTAAAAGCCTTTCCTGTAAAATCTGGTACAAGACAAGGCTGTCTTCTCTCATCATTTGTATTCAACATAGTTCTGGATGTTCTTGCCAGAGCAATTAGGCAAAATAGAGATATCAAGGGCAACCAGATAAGAAAGGAAGAAGTCAAGCTCTCACTGTTTGTAGATGACATAATACTATATTTAGAAAACTTTAAAAGATTTTACCATAAAGCTTCTAGAAACAATAGATTCATATAGCAATGTGACATGTTACTTCCCATTTAAGGAAAGCACACACCAGATGTGGTTTTTCCCCTTCCCTGGTGCAGTGCTTTCCTCTAAAAGAATTATTTGCTAAAAGGCCAGCTTAGCGAAGTCAATCATTTGGCCCTTTGCGTGGATCATTGGCGGTAATTCCAACATGGCTGTAACATTACATTTTTCTCTCTATTTAGCCACTATAGAAATCCAGCCTCATCTCTTCTACAGACAAAGAAATATCAGTGCCAAAAGCCCGCCAAAAGTCCCCTGCTGGCTAGTTCACATAACCTGGTGCCAACAGCTTGTTTTTCTAAGTCTAGCTCTATGATGGTAAACAATTATTTCTGTCCCCCCTAAAATCTATTTTGCGGCTACTACATAAACATCAAAAATATCTGTCTCTCTCCTCCTGGTTTCTTGAAAAACCACCTTTTTACTAAACCAAAAACATCTCTGGCTCTGGTTTCACTGCCCTCCAGCAGAGTTCTTTCTCACCTGAAAAACGATCTTTTAATATGTTAATTAAGGCTTATTTCGCTCTCCTGCTCTTTGAGAACACCCTGCATTTCAGAATCTGTCCTTATAAAATGTCATCGGCTGAAAAATAAATTTGTCTTTCGTCCCTTGGGCGAGAGTCCCCATACAATGCATTTTTGTGTGGTCTCATTTATTTCATATTCGTCCACTTGTGCTCCCACTTCTCTCCCCGTGAAAGGTTTCCCGGACTCCACAAAAGTTCTGCTTAGCAACGCTAACCCGTCTGCAGCAGTGACAGGCTACACAATTTACACACAAAAATCGATGACCTTCTTGTACACCAATAATAATATTAAAAATACAATCCCATTCACATTAGTGTCATTAAAACTCAAATATCTTAGAGTCAACTTAACTAAATAGATTAAGGACCTATACAAAAAAAGTACAAAATCCTGCTTCAAGAAATAAAAGAGAACACAAAGAAATGGAGACACATACCCTGCTCATAGATTGGTAGGATTAACATCATTAAAATGGAAATACTCTCCAAAACATTGTACAAGATTAATGCAATCCCTCTAAAGATACCCATGACATTCTTCAAAAAAGTGGATCAAATACTCATGAAATTCATTTGGAAAAATAAACATCTTTGAATAAGTTAGAGGAACCCGTGGGAAAAGGAATATGGAAGGCATCACTTTTCCCAACTTTAAATTGTATTACAAAGCTATATTCATTAAAACAGCATGGTATTGGAATAAAGATGGACCCTCATATCAGTGGAATAGACCTGAGTATTCAGAGAATGTTCCCCAAACATACAATCAATGATTTTTGTTAAAGGATCAATAAATGCAAAATGAAGCAAGAAAAGCCTCTTCAACAAGTGGTGTTAGCAAAACTTGAAAAAGTGAACTCAGACCTCCATCTAACACCATGCACAAAGGAGAAATCCAAATCGATTAAAGCTGCCTACCTCTTTAGCTCAGTCACTACTTGTGGACTGAGCTGAAGCACTGCCCTCTCCAGAAGATGGCAGAAGATGACTGGAGACTACGCACAGAATCAAGTAACCTGTATGACCCAAGTATAAACTGAGTTTGGGTTTTTTGGCACAAATTTATAAAGAAATATTGTATTTGCACATAGTATTATATATATAATTATATATATTACATGATATGTTTGCAGGAAGTTATAGGTAAGATAAACTATGATTCATGAATATATTTTATAACTGTATTCTATATATACATGCATAAAGTACTTCAATGACAGAGACAAATTGTCAATGGTCAAATGCCAATAGGCCTCCAGAATGTCTCTTTGTCCCTTTACTAATGCTCTACTCATCTCTCCATCTGAAAAAAAAAGGCACTCTACATCTGAACTGATGGATAGAAATTTCTATTTTTTTTTTTTTTTTATCTTAGCTTCCCTTTCACTGTTGCTGGGCTCTTTTGGACAAGAATCACTGAGACAAATTGCCATCAGTCTCTGGTCCCAATAGTGACTTCTGTGCCCGCTTTTTATAGTTTTCTTCCATGTGACAGTGCAAACCTGCCTCCAGTTCACTTCCCTAAGGTTCCTTTGCTTTGTGTTTGCTGAGCTGACACTGAAGTAACACCAAGAAAAGAAACTCTTCTTTAGTGTCAGGGAACTAAAGAAAATTTCAGCATGCAAAGAGAATGAAAGAACTCTGTTGGTAATCAATCACCTCTGACTCTAGAGATTCAGATTATTGTCTCATGAGGATTGGCATATCCAGCTTCCTGTAGAATGGAGGTGAAAATCTTTATGTTCCTTATAGAGACTGTTAGGTCTTTCTTTATAAGCAGACTGAACCATCTCTTAAAGGAACAGAATACAAATAATTTATATTAATAAAACCGAATCAAAGAAACTTTCCTTTTATATTGAATGTTGCAATACCCATATGTTCTGCGTATTGCTGCAAGGGACTTGGGGTGAATTATTAACTTACTGAGAATTTATATTTAGAACTAATTTGGCAAGAAAAGGCTTTAAAGTATAATTCAATAGCAAAACACAATAAAGAGGGAGCACACGTGGTAGATGTTTCCCCAGAAAAGAAAATCAATGCCTAGAATTATGAATTAAAGAAGAATGACATTTGGATTCGGGGCAGTAAAAAATATCAAGTTGCAGAAATGGAAATTTGGCTTTCTTCCCCTGAGCAGAAATGGCTTATCCAGGTGACCTCAAGGGTCAAATGGTTTGTCTGTGGTCCACTCACAACAATTATTTGAGAAGTAGGTTGATCTGATGAAGTTTTCCTGAGTATAAAGCTGCATACAGGCAATAAACATATTTATAAGTTTTTATTTAAAAAATAAAAGAGTCATCTGCATGAAATTTTGACTAGTGGTCTACAGAACACTTTTTCTTTTACTTTTTGTTTTGTTTTGTTTTTTTGGGGGGATCACACCAGGCAGTGCTCAGGTGTTATTCTTGGCCATGAGCTCACAAATTGTTCCTGGCAGGTTAAGGACCATACAGGATGCTGGGTCCATCCCTGATTGTCTGTGTGCAAAGAACACAAGTTTCTTATTGTGTTAAGAGATGCTCAATATAAACATGATTCTACAGTTTAGGAAACATTAAAGTTTTAAAAATCTAGGCACTCCTTTAAAAAAATTAAAATGAAGGTATTGAAAATATATTGTATACAAGTATTCACTGCAGCTTTACAAAAGCTAAAATATAGATGCCAGTTCTTTGTGTATCACTGGCTGTAGTCCAGAAAAAAAAAAAAAAACAAAACAGTTTTTGCAGTGATCAGGATTATTCCATATTCTGTGTTCAAGGGACCTGGCTCATATGAGGAGCTGGGGATCAAGAATGGTTTCTCCATGTGCAAGGCCTTATCTGTTATACTGTCTCTCTACTCATAATAAAAGATTTGTTTTTGTTTGTTTGGTTGGTTTTGGTTTTAGTTTTTGGGCCACACTCGCAGTGCTGGGGTTACTCCTGGCTCTGCTTTCAGAAATCCCTCCTGACTGGCTCCGGGATGCCAGGAGTCAAACCCAGTCTGTCCTGGGTGGGTCACGTGCAAGGCAAATGCCCTACCACCGAGCTATCTCTCTGGCCCTAAAAAGATTTGTTTTAGCAGTATATAACCTAATCTTTATTATGCTAAATTAGAAAGGATTCAAAATATGTTTTTAAAAATTAGAAATATTGGTTGGTTTCCAGGTCATACCCAGCTGTGCTTAGCTCTTATGATTAAATTTTACTTCAGCATAAAGGAGACATCTAGGTAGGCTCAGGACATGGCACAGCGGTTGGGTATTTCCCTTGCACGTGGCCAGCACAGGATGAACCCTGAATCTATTCCCAGCATCTTATATGGTCCTCCAAGCCTTCCAGGAGCAACTTCTGAGCTCAGAGCCAGGAGTAACACCTGGGCACCTCCAGGTGTGAGCCAAAAACCAAACAAACAAACAAAATAAAAGAAAGCTAGACATGAAGTTGGGAATTAAAACTAGGTATCTATGCAAGAAACCTAGGTACTGGCTATTCTATTGCTCTGGCTCAAATTAGGATATACTTTAGAAACTGCTAATATAGACCATTTGTTTTTTATTATTCAGTTAATAAATCACTTTCCTCTTCTTTTTCTAAATAAATATTTTAAATAGTTAATGTTATTTGAGAAAGGGGTGTTATCATACCCAGTGGTGTTTAGAAGATAATCCTGTCTCCATGCTTGGAAATTGCTTTCAGTGATGCTCTTTCCTAGGGTACCAAGTAGTGCCAGAGATCAAGTTGGCCTCTAGCATGTAAAGCATAACTCCATCCACCTGGACTATCTCCTCACTTGCACAGTTTCTTTCTTTGTTCCAAAAGTAGTTTCTTAATTTTATTCATAAGGAAAGGAACATAAGAAACATTTTTGTTTGTTTGTTTGTTTGTTTGTTTTTTGACCATACCTGGTGACAGTCAGGGGTTACTCCTGACTATGTGCTCAGAAATCACTTGGGGGATCATATGGGACACATGAGATTCAACTGAGGTTCGTCCTGGGTCAGCTAAGTGCAAGGCAAGCGTGTTACCACTGTGCTACTGCTCTGGCCTTTCAAACATAAGAAACACTTGCCTTCCCAAATAACAGTTCAAAATCTGTCCTTAGATCACTTATTTTAAGTTTTATTTATAGTTTAGACCTATACTGAATATAACAATCTATATCCTATATAGAGTCTTCTATTTTTAATAATCTACCCTGTGTTTTATTATTTTTAATTTTTAAATAAGTTGAAAGGGCATGGTAGTGATTTAATACATTTTATTTTATTTATTTTATTTTATTGTTACTAATAATGTCATCTATAGAGGCTGGAACAATAGGACCACTGATCGGGCATTTATCTTGCACATGACTGACCCAGATTAGATTCTCAGCATCCCATTAGTACCTTCAGCACTGTCTGGGGTAATTACTGAGTGAAAGTCAGGAATAACCCCTGATTATCACTGGGTATGGCCCTTCAAAAACAAGTAACACTTATATAATATAAACATTATAATATTATGTATATTATTATTTCAAGTATTGATCATAAATCAACATCTGTGCATATTAACTGAAAAGAAAAATATGTGCTTTAAGTTTCAGAATATAAATTCTAGAAGTGGATTTCTTTATTCTCTGTTTATTTGTTTAGATAAATGGTTTTCATTACATTGTTTTGTTCTAGCAATGCTACTTTATTATCCACACTAACCAGAATCAATAACCCTCCACCACTTTCTCATTGTCCCTTCTCTCTTATATGAACATTTTTAAAATAAGAAGAGTTGAATCATTTATACACAAGAAGAAAGAGAAAATTACACAATGAGGTAGAGGCCATTATTGATCATTTAGAGGCCTGGACAATTCCACCTGTTATTACTTTTAAAGAATACATGTTCAAATGTAAAAGTGAAAGAGATAAGATCGTACAGTGAGTAGGGCACTGTTTTGCATACAGACAAAGCAGATTTCATCCCCCAGTACTTCATATTGTTACCTAAGCACAATCAAGAGTAATTCCTGAGTTAGAGAGCCTGAGGCTAAACATGAGTATTGCTGGTGTGACCCCAAAACAAATCAAACAAATATATATGAATTTTCAATGGATTTTAGGAGAGTGGATAAGGTTTATTCAAGATTACTGAGGCTTGGGGCAGGAGTGACAGCAGAGTGGTCGGGTGTTTGCCTAGCAAAGGATTGACCCAGTACAATCCTGGGTTTGATCCCTGGTGTCCCATATGGTCCCTCAAGCCAAGTGCCATTTCTGAAGGAATAGTCAGGAGTAACCCCTGAGCTCACAGGGTGTGGCCCAAAAGCAAAAAACAAAACAAGAAAAAAGATTACTGAAGCTTAATTACTGAGTCAAGTTATACGTGAGAGAAGTCAAACATTGTGCAAATTTTTGTTGGAAATCTAGATGGAGGCTGCCACTTGTGCAAGAGCTAAACTTTGGCAGCACATAAGAGTACAGTTCAGGCAGGGACAGCTTAAGTATATCTCTACATGTAGTTTTTCAATTTCTTCTCTAATAATTTACTCCTATACTTAATTAATTACTATTATTAAGAAGGGGCCAAAACTGGGGAAAAATAACCCTGAATAAAGCATCAGGAAAACAATTGTGTTCTCGCACTACACTTAATTATTTATTTCTTTTCATTTCCTGCCTTTATTTAGTAACATAGATCAAACTTTAGCCCTAGAAGCAACAATTAACCTTCCTGTGACACTTGAGGCTGCTGACCTTTGTCTAATTCACTAGATTTTCAGCCCTGGAGAGTAGAAAATTTGACAAAGGTGAAGGTTGGGGAAGAGAAATGAGACTTCCACTTAAACCAAGATTTGAGATGGCCACGTGCATACTGTCAACTTTAAAATACACACACTGTTTTTGGACATATAGCTTGTTATTATGATTATATACACATTCTGATATATTCTCTAAATTTCAAATTGAGTCATATAAACTGGCTTATTTATTTATTTCTGAAGTTTATTAATTTGACAAGATATGCACTAATATTTTAAATTATTAGTGGAAAGCCTTTATTGAAAAAAATGACATAAAATCACAAGTATACTAGGGAGTTTGACAGAGTATAAAGGTGTGTGAATGTGTGTGTGTGTGTGTGTGTGTGTGTGTGTGTGTGTGTGTGTGTGTGTGTGTGTACACATGGTATTTTGGCTGCAGAATCATCCCTAATAATGTTTGGGTGAAGTGTCTATTTTTTTACAGGACTGATCCTTGTGACTCATTGTTGACCCAGTCATTCCAAAGTTCATGTGTAATGTTGAAGTGGAGAGAGATTACAAATCTCAAAGCTGAGTTTTCTAATTAGCCTACACTAATTCATGCTTGTATCTAAATAAACAGGTAAAGATGAGGGAAAGGAATGCTATTAAATATCCCTATTGGTTTCCATATTCATGTCAAAGTTGACAGGGAGTTAGAAGCAACTAACTGGTTAGACTTGATTAAATAATAATGTTGGCTAAGCAGATCTGACCTCTACTATAGATTTTTCCAAAAATCACCTTGCCAAATTTAAAAACTGGGCCACTAATCTTTTAAAAATGCCACTATCACAGGAATAATTTTCTTTACTTTTAATTGACCACTAACTTGCTTTCTTGTGCCTTTTTTCTCAATTCACTAAGGGAAAAGGCTGAATTTGACACTTAGAAAACTTTGTGTTACTTCTATGATTCTCATTAAACCCATACTAGAAATTTTATCAGAAAATTTCAAAAGCTTATTTAAAAAACTTACACATTGATTAAGGCTCTGATTTTTTTTGTTTGTTTTTTGTTTTGTTTTGTTTTTGGGCCACACCCGGCGGCGCTCAGGGGTTACTACTGGCTATGTGCTCAGAAGTTGCTCCTGGCTTGGGGGACCATATGGGACACTGGGGGATCGAACCGCGGACCGTCCAAGCTAGTGCAGGCAAGGCAGACACCTTAACTTTAGTGCCACCGCCCGGCCCCTCATAGCTTATTTTTATTTTGATCATAGTGGCTTACATATTGTTGACAATAATATTTTAGGTACATATTTACATAAAATCAGGGGGGATTCCCATCACCAAATTGTCCTCCCTACACCTCCATTTTTTTCCTACCTCCCATATCCTCTTCCCTCACCCCCAGGGCTGCTAGAATATGTGGTCCCCTCTGTATCTAGCCTACTACTTAGTAGTCTTCCACCTGTTTGGTCTTGGTGCCTCCCTTATTTCCCTCTCTAACTGGGAGGCAGGACTAGCTAGTTCAAGTTGCATGGTTTTGTTTGAAGAAGAGAAAAATAATAAACTGGGGTAAGAGTCTAATACGCCAAAAATGGATGGAATCCTTCTAGAGGCTCTCTTCATCGATTTGAGAAATGAAGGAGAAAAAGAAGGTGAAACACTCCACCAGCACAAAAAGAATTGTCAAATATCCAGTGAGGACTCCAACAATAACGATAAGCACCACAAAAAAAAAAAAAAAAAAAAAAAAAAAGCCATGGTCTTGAAATAAGAAACATGGCATAGCACATAAAGAAAGAAAAGAAAGGAAGAGAAAAAAATAAGTATAACTGGGGACAATAACTTCAATAATCACACCCAAACAGAGAAATTGACCAAAAATAGATAGGTAAATAAAAAATAATAATAATAAATGAAGATAAAAAAATTATATATAAAAAATAACCAAGGTTTTGTGCTTTTTGTTTTTTTGTTTTTTCCCTCCTGCGCTGGCACAGTAAATATTGGGGTCATTCGAAAAGGAATTCACTTGGCCTAAGAGATATGGGTTTTCTCCGTCCTTGGAGTATATTGTCATGGGATTAACTATAGACTCTGTTCAGGATCATTTACTCTCCTATTGGTGCTTTTGTGGTGTTTGGGAGACTTCTGCTCTGTCCTGGGTGATACAATCAGACATCTGTGTCTAGAGATCTCAGTATCTGCACAGATCCAGGGGTGGGACTTATGATGCAGTCAGTCTTTGTGGTTCTAGAAGTTCTGTTCCCTCAGTGTCATTTTAATCCATCTTCTGTGGTTGGTGATCTTGGTCTTTGCACTGAACCTAGGATGGCACCTAGGATAGCGTCTTTCTTTGTGCTTCCAGAAGTCCCATTCCATTACAATTGTCTCTGCCAGACCGTCGGAACTGGGGATCATGTTTATTGTGCAGGTCGTAGTTCAAACCCTAAACTAGGGCTTTTTTATTGGTCCCAAGATGTATCCAGTCTGGTCATGATTCTAGCAGCCAGTCATCTGTAAATCGTCATCTTGGCTTTTGGACCTACCAAAGGGTGACAAGTCTTCTGATTTTGTCTTGTCGTTAGCTGGTAAGGTAGGATATCCTGCTCTTAGGTCAAGTTGTTCCCATTTTCCTTGTTGTCAGGGTATCATATTAGAGCTGGCACTTGTTGGTGACCCCGCAGTATTAAGGCTGTTCCGGATGGGATTTGTTTCCTGCAGCTGTTGTGAAGAACTGTGCTGTGTTTCTATGTCTGGGGTCCAGGGTTCAAGGCTGGACGGATGGTATCTAATCACCTGAGGTCTAAGTTGATTCCACATGACATATTTTCAAGGCAGGAGATATCCCTGCATTGTAAACAACTATGAGTTCCTATCTCTAGTAGATATCTCTTTTTTATATGTATGATTTCCCCTTTTTTTAGTGTGCCTTTGCAGGGAGAAATGGTGTTACATTATATTATTGGTGCATTTGGGGGTGGACAGAGGAGAAAAAAGAAACAGTTCACATACCCAAAAGATTAAAAAGAAAAAAAAAAGAAAAAAAAGAGAATAAAAATGTATGTGCTCACATATGTATATGTAGGACAGACATTTTTTTTTAAAATGAGTTAGTGAATTATTTAAAGGAACAAAGTGATGCAAAAGACTACCTTACATTTGGGGAAAAGCATGTAAAGAGGTGGTGTAATACAGGTCTTATGCTTATGTTGGAAGTACAGGTTTTCCCATTTTCTGTTGGGTTTTTCTTGTGGTGTTTTGGTTCCCGGGCATCTTTCTATCACACCCCCTGACCTTCTTCAGATTGGCAAAAGATTTGCAGCAGGGAGGTCTTGGAAGATTTCTTGCATTAGGGATACTTTTGTACCTAATTTCGGTTTCAAGTAACAGTCCATGTTAGGGGGAGTTGGTAGGGAGGGCCGTGCAGCATGAGTCCGCAGGGGAGTTGGCTGTCTTTTCTTGCAGGAGACGGGGTGTGGGTTTGACTGGGTGTCCCCTCGCCTGGGTGCTGGGTACTGGTTCGTTGGGGGTAGGAGGCCAATCTTGATGCCTAATAGATTAAGGATTGAAGGTGAAGAGTTTTTATATGGCAGGAGGTCTGGATGGGATTGAGGGGTGAAGGGATAGTTGGATTTCCAAAGGGGGGAAAGGGGAAGGTATATGGAAAGGGTAGGAATGGAGAAAAGAGAAAATACATTAGAAAGAAAGGGAGAAGAGAAAAGGAAAAAAGTAAAGAGAAGAATAGAAAAGAAAAAAATAAAAAAGAAAGTAGTGAGAAGAGAGGAGAGAATAGCAAGGGAATGCTAGTTTGTTTGAATGTGTTTGATGAGTAGAGCCTGTAGTTTAAGTCTGTACGTCGTAGTTACTGCTTTGGTGGTCTGACTGGTCATGTGCTTCAATTCCTAAAAGAAGGTATAACCTAGAGATAAAGAGTATGTTAAAGAGTTTTCTCGGGGCCATCTCATAGTGCAAGCTAGGTATGATATCTTGTGTGGTATCTCGAGCTGCCATCTTAGTTTGTCCGCCCTTTGCATCCAAGGATGCCTGTGGACAGAAAAGCTGAGAGGTTATTTTAAATATAGTAAGATAAAGGCATTAAAACATAGTGTTATGGGATGTTTCCATTGGAGTCAGTGATTTCCCGTGGTGTTCTTTACCTGTGTTCCTGTATACGATCTCTAAGGGATTATTGTGGGCCTTTGTTGTAGAAGGCTGATTACATACCTGTTCTCTCTATGCTGCTGTTTCTGGTGTTGCTGTTTTCTTTGTGCTATAATGTGTAGTCAAGAGTTTGTGTTGTTCCTTTTTCTTTTTTTTTATATAAAATTTTTTTACATTTATTTAAACACCTTAATTACAAACATGATTGTGTTTGGGTTTCACTCATGTAAAGAACACCACTCATCACCAGTGCAACATTCCCATCACCAATGTCCCAAGTCTCCCTCCTCCCCACCCGACCCCCACCTGTACTCTAGACAGGCTCTCCATTTTCCTCATACATTCTCGTTATTAGGACAGTTCAAAATGTAGTTATTTCTCTAACTAAACACATCATTCTTTGTGGTGAGCTTCCTGAGGTGAGCTGGAACTTCCAGCTCTTTTCTCTTTTGTGTCTGAAAATTATTATTACAAGGGTGTCTTTCATTTTTCTTAAAACCCATAGATGAGTGAGACCATTCTGCATTTTTCTCTCTCTCTTTGACTTATTTCACTCAGCAAAATAGATTCCGTGTACATCCATGTATAGGAAAATTTTATGACTTCATCTCTCCTGACAGCTGCATAATATTCCATTGTGTATATGTACCACAGTTTCTTTAGCCATTTGTCTTTTGAAGGGAATCTTGGTTGTTTCCAGAGTCTTGCTATGGTAAATAGTGCTGCAATGAACATAGGTGTAAGGAAGGGATTTTTGTACTGTATTTTTGTGTTCCTAGGGTATATTCCTAGGAGTGGTAAAGCTGGATCTTATGGGAGCTCGATATCCAGTTTTTGGAGAAATCTCCATATCGCTTTCCATAAAGGTTGAACTAGACGGCATTCCCACCAGCAGTGGATAAGAGTTCCTTTCTCTCCACATCCCCGCCAACACTGTTTATTCTCATTCTTTGTGATGTGTGCCCTTCTCTGGAGTGTGAGGTGGTATCTCATCGTTGTTTTGATTTGCATCTCCCTGATGATTAGTGATGTGGAACATTTTTTCATGTGTCTTTTGGCCATGTGTATTTCTTCTTTGTCAAAGTGTCTGTTCATTTCTTCTCCCCATTTTTTGATGGGGTTAGATGTTTTTTTCTTGTAAAGTTCTGTCAGTGCCTTGTATATTTTGGAGATTAGCCCCTTATCTAATGGGTATTGGGTGAATAGTTTCTCCCACTCAGTGGGGGGCTCTTGTATCCTGGGCACTATTTCCTTTGAGGTGCAGAAGCTTCTCAGCTTAATATATTCCCATCTGTTAATCTCTGCTTTCACTTGCTTGGAGAGTGCAGTTTCCTCCTTGAAGATGCCTGTAATGTCCTGGAGTGTTTTGCCTATGTGCTGTTCTATATATCTTATGGTTTGGGGGCTGATATCGAGGTCTTTAATCCATTTGGATTTTACCTTCGTACATGATGTTAGCTGGGGGTCTAAGTTCAATTTTTTGCAAGTGGCTATCCAATTGTGCCAACACCACTTGTTGAAGAGGCTTTCCCTGCTCCATTTAGGATTTCCTGCTCCTTTATCAAAAATAAGGTGACTGTATGTCTGAGGAACATTTTCTGAGTATTCAATCCTATTCCACTGATCTGAGGACCTGTCCTTATTCCAATACCATGCTGTTTTGATAACTATAGCTTTGTAGTACAGTTTAAAGTTGGGGAAAGTAATTCCTCCCATATTCTTTTTCCCAATGATTGCTTTAGCTATTCTAGGGTGTTTATTGTTCCAAATGAATTTCAAAACTGTCTGATCCACTTCTTTGAAGAATGTCATGGGTATCTTTAGAGGGATGGCATTAAATCTGTATAATGCCTTGGGGACTATTGCCTTTTTGATGATGTTAATCCTGCCAATCCATGAGCAGGGTATGTGTTTCCTTTACCGTGTGTCCTCTCTTATTTCTTGGAGCAGAGTTTTATAGTTTTCCTTGTATAGGTCCTTCACATATTTAGTCAAGTTGATTCCAAAATATTTGAGTTTGTGTGGCACTATTGTGAATGGGGTTGTTTTCTTAATGTCCATTTCATCCTTATTACTATTGGTTTATAGAAAGGCCATTGATTTTTGTGTGTTAATTTTGTAGCCTGCCACATTGCTATATGAGTCGATTTTTTCTAGAAGCTTTTTGATAGAGTCTTTAGGGTTTTCTAAGTAGAGTATCATGTCATCTGCAAACAGTGAGAGCTTGACTTCTTCCTTTCCTATCTGGATTCCCTTGATATCCTTTTCTTGCCTAATCACTATAGCAAGTATTTCCAGTGCTATGTTGAATAGGAGTGGTGAGAGAGGACAGCCTTGTCTTGTGCCAGAATTTAGAGGGAAGGCTTTTAGTTTTTCTCCATTGAGGATAATATTTGCCACTGCCTTGTGGTAGCTGGCCTTCACTATATTGAGAAAGGTTCCCTCCATTCCCATCTTGCTGAGAGTTTTGATCAAGAATGGGTATTGGACCTTATCAAATGCTTTCTCTGCATCTATTCATATGATCATGTGGTTTTTATTTTTCTTGTTATTGATGTTGTATATTATGTTGATAGATTTACGGATGTTAAACAGGCCTTACATTCCTGGGATGAAACCTACTTGATCGTAGTGGATGATCTTCTTAACGAGGCATTGAATCCTATTTGCCAGGATTTTGTTGAGGATCTTTGCATCTGCATTCATCAGCGATATTGGTCTGTAATTTTCTTTTTTTGTAGCATCTCTGTCTGGTTTAGGTATCAACGTGATGTTGGTTTCATAAAAGCTATTTGGAAGTGTTTCTGCTTGTTCAATTTTATGAAAGAGTCTTGCCAAGATTGGCAGTAGTTCCTCTTGGAAAGTTTGATAGAATTCATTAGTGAATCCATCTGGACCTGGGCTTTTGTTTTAAGGCAGACATTTGATTACTGTTTTAATTTCCTCAATGGTGATGGGGGTGTTTAGATATGCTACATCCTCTTCCTTCAACCGTGGAAGATTACAAGAGTCCAAGAATTTATCCATTTCTTCCAGGTTCTCATTTTCAGTGGTGTAGAGTTTTTCAAAGTAGTTTCTGATTACCCTTTGAATCTCTGTCATATCAGTAGTGATCTCTCCTTTTTCATTCCTGATACGAGTTATCAAGTTTCTCTCTCTCTCTCTCTCTCTCTCTCTCTCTCTCTCTCTCTCTCTCTCTCTCTCTCTCTCTCTTTGTTAGGTTTGCCAGTGGTCTATCAATCTTGTTTATTTTTTCGAAGAACCAACTTCTGCTTTCGTTGATCTTTCGGATTGTTTTTTGGGTTTCCACTTCGTTGATTTCTGCTCTCAGCTTTGTTATTTCCTTCTGTCTTCCTAGTCTTGGGTCCTTTTGTTGAGCATTTTCTAGTTCTATTAGCTGTGTCATTAAGCTACTCAGGTAAGCTCCTTCTTCCTTCCCGATGTGTGCTTGCAAAGCTATAAATTTTCCTCTCAGTACTGCTTTTGCTGTGTCCCATAAGTTCTGATAGTTTGTGTCTTTATTGTCATTTGTTTCCAGGAACCTTTTGATTTCCTCCTTGATTTCATCTCGGACTCACTGGTTATTGAGCATGAGGCTGTTTAACTTCCAGGTGTTAAAGTGTTTCTTCTGAGTCCCTTTGGAGTTCACAAATAATTTCAGAGCCTTGTGGTCAGCGAAGGTAGTCTGCAAAATTTCTATCCTCTTGATCTTATGGAGGTATGTTTTATGTGCCAGCATTTAGTCTATCCTGGAGAATGTCCCAAGTACATTGGAGAAGAATGTGTATCCAGGTTTCTGGGGATGGAGTGTCCTATATATATCCACTAGGCCTCTTTCTTCCATTTCTCTCCTCAGGTCTACTATATTCTTGTTGGGTTTCAGTCTGGTTGACCTATCCAGTGTTGACAAAGCCGTGTTAAGGTCCCCCACTATTATTGTGTTGTTGTTGATATTATTTTTCAGATTTGTCAACAGTTGTATTAAATATTTTGCTGGCCCCTCATTCGATGCATATATGTTTAGGAGAGTGAATTCTTCCTGCTCTACGTACCCCTTGATTAATATAAAATGTCCATCTTTGTCCCTTACAACCTTCCTGAGTATAATGTTTGCATTATCTGATATTAGTATGGCCACTCCAGCTTTTTTATGGGTGTTGTTTGCTTGGATACTTTTTCTCCAGCCTTCTTTTTTGAGTCTATGTTTGTTCTGAGTATTCAGGTGCGTTTCTTGTAGGCAGCAGAAGGTTGGATTGGGTTTTTTGATTCATTTAGCCACTCTGTGTCTCTTAACTGGTGCATTTAGTCCATTGACATTGAGAGAAAGAATTGTCCTGGGATTTAACGCCATCTTTATTTCAAAATTTGGTGTGTCTTTTGGGTAGTCTTGTCTTAGATTAGGTCTTTCAGTTTTTCTCTTAAGACTGGTTTTGTGTCTGTGAAGTTTCTGAGCTGTTTTTTGTCTGTGAAACCATGTATTCTTCCGTCAAAACGGAAAGTGAGTTTTGCTGGGTATAGTATTCTGGGTGAAGCATTTATTTCATTCAGTCTTGTCACAATATCCCACCACTGCTTTCTGGCATTGAGTGTTTCTGGTGACAGGTCTGCTGTAAATCTCAGGGAAGCTTGCTTGAACGTGATTTCCCCTTTTGATCTTGCTGTTTTCAGAATTCTGTCTCTCTCTGTGGGATTTGTCATTGTGACTAGGATGTGTCTTGGGGTGGTTTTTCTGGGGTCTCTTTTGGTTGGTACTCTTCGGGCATGCAGGATTTGATCACATATATTCTTTAGCTCTGGAAGTTTCTCTTTAATGATGTTCTTGACCGTTGATTCTTCCTGGAAATTTTCTTCCTGGGTCTCTGGGTCTCCAATGATTCTTAAGTTGTTTCTGTTGATCTTATCATAGACTTCTATTTTCATCTGTTCCCATTCTTTGGCTAATTTTTCCATTTTCTGATCATTTGCTTTAAGTATTTTGTCCAATCTCTCCTGTTGTATGGAATTGTTATGTATCTCATCTTCCACAGCACCAAGTCTATTCTCAGCTTTTGATACCCTGTCCCAGAGCTTATTCATTTTGTCATTCACTTCGTTTACTGACTTTTTTAGTCCTGTTAGTTGACATGTTATTTCAGTTTGGAGTTTTGTGATTTCTGTCTTCATATTTTCTTGGTTCTTATTAGTGTTCTGTTCAACTCGATCCATGGTTTCTTGGATTCCATTGAGCATCTTCCATATTGCTAGTCTAAAGTCCTTATCTGAGAGTTTGATTAGTTGGTTGGTCATTATCTGGTCTTCAGAATTGTCATCTTCATTCTCTATGTCTGATGCTGGCCTGTGTTGTTTCCCCATTGTCACACTTGTATTGTGGGTTTTTCTACGTGTTGTGGTGGTATTCATTGTCTATATGATGCAAGCAGCACACTCCTCTGGCTCCTCCCTTTCTGGATGGGCTGACTTGCCTCTAAGGGAGGGGAGTCCTCTGTGGATGAAGCCTCACACTGGGTCAAATCTTAGTCCCGAGCATGCAACAGAGAAGATAGTCCAGAGAGAAATATTTGCTTCTGTGATATAGCGCCATTCTTAGTGTGATTTTTCCTTCTTGTTACAATGGTGTTCTTTGCTATAGAAAGAGTGCACGACCGCGTAGCGAAGCCGAGCGGCCGTGCTCCGCTGGAGCCTCTTTTTGCCCCACTCGCAAGAGTTTCACGCAAGAGGACAGTAGACAGACATAGACAGGTCACACTCACAGTTTTTCACAGTTGGGCCCCACTGGGCCGGTGTACTTTCGCGGATTTTCCCCGCCTGGTGTCACACACAGGGAGCTGGCTTTTGCAAAGCCTTGCCAGTTTTCATGCTCTGTAGTCCCTCCCTGAAAATGGCATCTGGGCAAGCGAGGTTTCTGGAGCCTCTTTTTGCCCCACTTGCAAGAGTTTCACGCAAGAGGACAGTAGACAGACATAGACAGGTCACACTCACAGTTTTTCACAGTTGGGCCCCACTGGGCCAGTGTACTTTCGCGGATTTTCCCCGCCTGGTGTCGCACACAGGGAGCCGGCTTTTGCAAAGCCTTGCCGGTTTTCATGCTCTGTAGTCCCTCCCTGAAAATGGCGTCTGGGCGAGCGAGGTTTCTGGAGCCTCTTTTTGCCCCAACTGCAAGAGTTTCATGCAAGAGGACAGTAGACAGACATAGACAGGTCACACTCACAGTTTTTCACAGTTGGGCCCCACTGGGCCAGTGTACTTTCGCGGATTTTCCCCGCCTGGTGTCGCACACAGGGAGCCGGCTTTTGCAAAGCCTTGCCGGTTTTCATGCTCTGTAGTCCCTCCCTGAAAATGGCGTCTGGGCGAGCGAGGTTTCTGGAGCCTCTTTTTGCCCCAACTGCAAGAGTTTCATGCAAGAGGACAGTAGACAGACATAGACAGGTCACACTCACAGTTTTTCACAGTTGGGCCCCACTGGGCCGGTTTACTTTCGCGGATTTTCCCCGCCTGGTGTCACACACAGGGAGCCGGCTTTTGCAAAACCTTGCCGGTTTTCATGCTCTCGTGTTGTTCCTTTTTCATGTTTTGGGCACAGCTCCCGAGTATATGTTGACTATTACAGTGTTTGGAGTTTCTTCCCTGTTAAACCCTGTTATTTGATTGTTAGGTATTAGTTGTGTATAAGATGTATGTTCTAGGTGCTTCAAAATAGTGCTACAATTCTGTGTTTATCTTTTGTCTTCTGACTTACTTCGTTTAACATAACATGTTCTAGGTCCATCCACGTTGCTGCAAAGTCTGTGATTGTATCTATTCTGACTGCCATTCTATTGTGTATAGATACCACATCTTTTTATGAAGTACCACCTTACACCCCAGAGATTGGCACACATCACAAAGAATGAGAACAAGCAATGTTGAAGTGGATGTGGAGAGAAAGGAACTTTTATCCACTGCTGGTAGGAATGCCGTCTAGTTCAACCTTTATGGAAAGCAATATGGAGATTCCTCCAAAAACTGGAAATCGAGCTCCCATACAATCCAGCTATACCACTCCTAGGAATATACCCTAGAAACACAAAAATACAGTACAAAAATCCGTTCCTTACACCTATGTTCATTGCAGCACTATTTACCATAGCAAGACTCTGGAAACAGCCAATTCAACAGATGAATGGCTAAAGAAACAGTGGTACATATACACAATGGAATGCAGCTGTCAGGAGAGATGAAGTCATGAAATTTTCTTATACAGGGATGTATATGGAATCTATTATGCTGAGTGAAATAAGTCAGAGAGAGAGAGAACAATGCAGAATGGTCTCACTCATCTATGGGTTTTAAGAAAAATGAAAGACATTCTTGCAGTAACTTTCAGACACAAAAGAGAAAAGAGCTGGAAGTAACAGCTCACCTCATGAAGCTCACCACAAACAGGAATGAGTTTAGTTAGAGAAATAACTATGTTTTGAACTATCCTAATAATGAGAATGTATGAAGGAAATAGAAAGCCTGTCTAGAGTACAGGCGGGGATTGGGTAGGGAGGAGGGAGATATTGGACATTGGTGATGGGAATGTTGCACTGGTGATGGGTTGTGTCCTTTACATGACTGAAACCCAAACACAATCATGTATGTAATAAAGTCGTTAAAAAAAAGAGTTCAGTGTTAGAGAGCAAGAACATTTACACAACTTTTAGGAAAATATAGTTGCAATTTATTATTTTGTTGATTGGTTGGTTTTGGACCACACCAGGTAGTGCTCAGAGATTACTCCTGGCTTTGTACTCAGAAATTACTTCTGGAAGGCTGGGGGGACCATATGAAATGCTGTGGGAGTAGGGAATCCGAGTATCTGTGTGCAAGGCAAACACCTTACCCACTATGCTATCACTCCATCCCCAATTTCTTATTGTTAATCACTTGCTGTGCCTAATGCACAAAAAATTAAGCTTAATCATAGGTGTACATAGTAAAACAATATATAAGCTATACATAGTAAAGATTAGAATTTACTGTAGTGCCTTTTATTCAATGAGGATCTTGGGACAAACCTTTACAAAAAGGGAGGATTATTATATTTTTCATCAATGTGTGTTGGTAATAAATACAACAATTATTGAGATTTTTTTTACTTCTAACAAGTCAGTCTTTTGCACCATCCATGCAAACAATAAGAAGTGAAAAAAAAACACAAATAGCATCTTAATATTATTAAAGAAACCTTTCCAGCAGCAGGTCCTTCCTCTAAATCTTAGAAACCACCCAGAAGCTAACAGGATAGCTGAAAACTGCTGTAAATCTAAAGGCAGGAGTATGATGACAAGGCATCATGAAATGAATTTGCAGAGATGTTGGCCAGGTACTGAGAAAAGGGAGCATAAATTAAGGCTGGGGGGGGGGTAAGTAGGTGCCAAACTATAAGAGGCTCTGAATACCAGGGATCAATGCTCATATATTTTCTGGGGAAAGTACGTATCTGGGAAATTTTTAATAACCATCACTATCATTTATTTATAATTTACCATTCTTGAATTTTTGTACACATTATTTCATCTATTCTTTATATTAAAGCTATCAGGCATGTGTAATCATTTTTGGGTGGGAAAGGAAGTGCAGCCCCGGAGAAGTAAAGAAATTCATCCTAACTGCTGCAAATAACAAAGGTTAAGAAGCCCAGGCTGATGAGACTGGAAAACTTCCATGATATTTTCCACTTTTAACTTTTTTCCAGGCTACATTTTAAACTCTGCTAAGTAGGATCCTGAAACTTGCACAGTCCTAAAATTTCTAGTCTGCTATTAAGCATTTTGCTTTTATAAATCTTGTATATTTACTCTGAGTTTCCAGAGGGCAAGAGTCAACTCTATCTCTATGCCCAGTACATTGTGGTGACTTAATAAATCTTTAACCATAAAAAAAAAAAGAAACATGGGCCAAAGAGGTAATATAGTGGATAACATTTGATTTGCATACAGCCAGTTGGGGATCAATCCTTGGCATACCACATGCTCCCCTGTAGCACAAATTCTAAAATTAAATAAATAAAAATAATAAAGAAATATACAGGTTTTCTTTAACTGAAGGCTACACCAGCTGTGTTTAGCACTGATTCAGTTCCATTTCTCAAAAATTATTCCTAATGGGGCTTCTGGATCATATCTCCATATGTGGTACTGGAAATTAAGCCCCAAATGATTACTTATGATTCAAGCTTTACTGTATCTCTAGTCCCTTAAAAATTGTATAAGGTATTAATATTGATAACAGAAAAGTTTGATTTTACAGTTTACAAGGGCTAGGAAGAATTTTAAACAGTGCAAATACATGCCTGGCATGCACAGGGTCCCAGTTCAATTCCAGGCTCTGTGTAGCCTACATATCACTGCTGGAGTTGCCTTGGTGACTTACAGCACCATTAGAGTAGCCTATCTCTCTTAATACCAGAATGAAAGATCCCTGTAAATCTACACTGAAAATGTTCCAAAATAAATTCTAGTTATTTTTCTCATTTGGAGACTGATTTTCTATTTTAGATCCTCCCACCTATTGCATTCCCAAGTTTTCACTCTTTGCAAAAACACCAAGTGAAACTATTATTTGTTCCACAGTTTTTACACCAATTGGGGTATTATATCTATTTTAGGTCTTTATTTTAGCACATGATGACAAATCACACTTCACATTTCTAATTTAGTTTCACTGCTTTTCTTGATAGAATTGTCCTCTTCTATCTGCTTCATGGCATATTACTGAATTTCCCACCATAGTTATTTTTTCTTTTCCAAATATATCTGGAATAAAAATAAATTAGAAAAATCTTAATAAAATTTATATTTCCTCATTTGGGGATACCAGTTGCCATTAAAATTGCTCAAAATTATTATAAATATGATTACGATTCTTCATATTTGTGGAGATGTCATAGTTCTTTGAGAAAGAAGGAAACAACTTTCTTTTAATAATTTTATAAGAGTAATAAGAAAAGTGGTTCAGTTCCTTTGCTTCATTATACAAATGAAAATGTGGTTGTAAAAATTTAGACTCTGATCATTGGAATGAACAATTTGTTTCTAAATATTTCCCAAGAAGTTAGAAGAAAAGTAGAAAATAATTGTAAAAGAATATTATGCAATCTTAAACACAACTATTTGGTTAAATACAATTATCTTTGTTTTGATGGTTGATTTTAGTGAATTTTTATGATTTCTACTAAAAAAGGCATGGTAGGTAGTTAATGATGGCCAAAAGTATTGTGATAGCTCCCACTAAACACTAAATCTGGTGAGAGACTTGTTTGGGGTGGAAGTGATTCTGTGTGACTATCCAAACTTGGTTATAAGCTTTTGTATTTATCCCTTAATCTTTTTAACACTTTCCTGGAGCCAGTATCTTCCCTTTAATGTGTCTAACCACCCAACCTAGTTTGCTGGGTTTGAGTAATCATGTGTAAATTCCTCACCCCAGTCTTTGCATTAACCCTACTAGTTACATCAGAAAAAAAGTATAAAAATTTTCCATGTAATACCAGCCTACCAACATCAGCGGGATAATATAATTACTCAATTGAGTCTTGACTAACCCCATAATCACAAAATAGTTTTATATATACATACATGTAGAGCTAGTTTGAAATACAGATTACAATAGATATAAATACAGATATATCTATAGATATATAAAGATCTTAGTTATTCTAAATTGATTCTTTTGGGGGGAACGCGTACCCAAAGAGCTACTCCTAGATTTGCAATTAGGAATTATTCTTGGCAGGTTCTGGGGACCCCATATAGGATTATGGGAATCGAACCTGGTCCACCACGAGGAAAGGCAAAGATGTTATCTGCTGTGCTATCCCTCCAATCCCTGAAACTGATTCTTATCCACTGACTTCATAACATTATCTAATGACTGATGTAAGAGGGAGCTCTTTAAAAATATTATAATAACTTTCCAATGTGAAAATTATTATTCTTGTGATGTAGATTATAAAATAGACCTCAATTGACTAAGTAATTTTACTGTATCTGCAAGGGTATGGTAGATGCAGGACTGAAATCTAAGCCTGCCCAGATTTATTTATTTTATTTTGTGTGAGATGTTAAATTTGGGGCCACAGCCAACATTCACAGGGTTTTATTCATTAATTTTGTTCAGGTATGACCTCTGGTAGTTTACAAGGAGCAATATTTGCTACAGGGAATTCTATCCATATTTGCTCACATGCAAGACAAGCGTTGTATCTCTAGAATGAGAATATTAATTACTGATTATGTTTAATCACATGACTAAACATTAAAATGTTTTTGCTTTTTTGTTTTTGGCCCACACCTACTGGTGTTCATAAAGCCAGCTTATACCTGTCTTTAGGCTCAGGGATCAGTCATGGCACTGTTTTCATATTTGATGTCAGAAATAAAATTAGGCTCAGACACTGGAAAGACCTAGAAAAACTAGATAAATTCTTGGACTCCTATAATCACCCATGGCTGAAACAATATGATTTGGAATACTTCAACAGACCTATCACTAACAAGGAAATGGAAATAGTAATAAAAATCTTTCCATAAACAGAAAGGACCAGAAGAATTCACTAGTGAGTTCTTTCAAACCTTCAAATAGGACCTACTGCCAAACTTTTCAGGCTCTTCCAGGAAATTTAAGAAACAGAAACACTCCAGTTTCTATTAGGAAACTAACATCATACTGATATAAAAAGCAGAGAGACATTACATACCAAAAAAATTAATTACAGGCTGATATCCTTGATGTACACAGTTGCAAAGATCCTTAACAAAATCCTAACAAATAAAACCCAACAATTCAAAAATATCATACACAATGACGAAGTTGTTTTTATACTTGGGATGGAAGGATGGTATAACATACACAAGCCAATCAATATAGTGCCATATTAGTAAAATACAAAATAAAATTATGCAATCATATGAAAAGATGCAGAGAAAGCATTTAAAAAAATCCAATACCCATTCATGATACGAATTGAAGGAACTTTTCTCAAAGCCAACTACCACAGCTCATGGCAAAAATTATACACAATGAAGAAAATTAAAAATCCTTTACTCAAGACAAATCTTTACACAAGACAAATCTTGCCCATTCTTTCCATTTCTATTAAATATAGTATTAGAAGTGCTTTCCCTATCATTTAGATAAAGAAAAAGCTATCAAGTGTATTCAGATAGGAAGGGAAGAAGTTAAGCTCTCTCTGTATTTGTGGGTACTATGGTACAATTTTAGAAAATCTTAAAAACTCTACAAAAGAAGCTTCTAGAAACAAAAACTTTCTATAGGAAAGAGACAGGCTACAAAATCAATACACAAAAGTTATGGTTTTTCTAAATACAAATAACAAAAATTTAAAAATGATTTACAAATACCATTTACAATTGTGCCTCAGAAAATCAACTTTACTAGAGAGAAGAAAGACCTATTCAAAGATAACTATGAAAAATTAGCTCAAGAAACAAAAAGGAACATAAGGAAATGGAAACATTCCCTACTCACAGTTTTGGAAAATAAAAATCATTAAAATGGCAATACTCTTCGAAGCATTGTACAGGTTAAATGCAATACCTATAAGAATACTCCTGACATTTTTCTAAAGAGATCAAACACTTCTGAAATTTAAATGAAACAATAAACCTCCATGAATAGCTAAAGCAATACTGGAGAAAAGAAGATGGAGGTATCACTAATCTGTAAGGTACTGAAACAAAGACATATCAATGGTATAGACTTGAATTTCCACTACAGACCCTTGCATATATGATCAATTTATCTTTCATAAAAGAACAACAAATAAGAAATCAAGCAAGTACTCTTCATCAAGTGATGTTGGGAAATTGATCAGCTACATGCAAAAAATAAATTCAGACCTTTTATTAACGCCATGTACAAAAGTCAAATCAAAATGGATTTAAGACCTTGATATAAGATCTGAACTCATAACATGCATAGAGGAGAATTATCAATCTTTTTGAAGCTAAAGGCATCTTCAAGAATAAAATACCACAAGGTAGAAGTAAAGATAAACACATGGGACAACATTAAACTAAGAACTTCTGGACCTCAAAGGAAATGGTGACTGGAATACAAAAACGGCCCCCAAATGGGAAAAAATCCAACCAATAGCCATCTAATAAGGCATTTCTATCTAAGATATATAAAGCACTGATAAAACTTAAAAAGGAAAATATAACCCCATTAAAAATGGGAGGATAGATGAACAGAAACTTTTTCAAAGGAGAAACACAGATGGCCAAATGGCATATAAAAAGAATGCTCCACATTATTAAGTACCAGAGAGATGCAAATCAAAACAACAATGAGCTATCACCTAACATCAAAGAGACTAGCACTTATCAGAAAGAACAAGAACAACCAGTGCTGGCATCACTACACAATACTATACAGTTGTTAGTGAAAATGCAGTTATGAGGGGCCGGGCGGTGGCGCTGGAGGTAAGGTGCCTGCCTTACCTGCGCTAGCCTAGGAGACGGACCGCGGTTCGATCCCCCGGCGTCCCATTTGGTCCCCCAAGCCAGGAGCGACTTCTGAGCGCATAGCCAGGAGTAACCCCTGAGCGTCACCGGGTGTGGCCCAAAAAACAAAAAAAAATGCAGTTATGAAATTTGATTATACATAGATTTATGTGGAGAGTAATTTGCTGAGTGAAATGAGTTGTAGGCAGTGGATAGACATAGTAAGGAATGGAATAGGCATAGAATGATCTCACTCTAGAGACTATTAAGAAATAACATGGTATTAATACCTAAAGACATAAGAGATCAGGGCCAAGAGGACTGCTTCATGGTAGAAAGCTTGCCACAAAGAGCAAAGGTGTGTAGTTAGGGCAAAAAAAAGAAACCACTATGACAATGATAGTTGGAAATGATCACTCTGGACAAGAACAGGGTGCCAAAAGGAAGTGAAGTGATATCAGTAACACTATTTAGAACCACAACCCTAAAAGGAAATGAGATGGAGAGAGGAGAGAGGGAGAGAGAGAGAGAGAGAGAGAGAGAGAGAGAGAGAGAGAGAGAGAGAGAGGGAGAGAGAGAGAGAGAGAGGGAGAGAGAGAGAGAGAGAGAGAGAGAGAGAGAGAGAGAGAGAGAGAGAGAGAGAGAGAGAGAGAGAGAGAGAGAGAGAGAGATATGCAGGTGACAGGGGATGGAGGTTGGGTGGAAAACTGAGGACATTTTTGGTGGGAAATGTGCCCTGGTAAAGGGAACATTATAGGATTGAAACTCAATTATGAACAAGTTTGTAACTATATCTCATGGTGTTTCAATAACAAATTTATTAATGAACGAGAGAAAATTTATGCTGTACTTTATTGTGTGGGCAAATGGTGGCTGACTTAGAAGCATTTATTGGTATACAATTGCTTTGTTTTAAAAGATTTTGTTCTTGCAAATGGTGTAAGAAAATTTCTTCAACATATGTCTTTGTGTACATGTGAGAGACTATATGTAGGATGAATTCCAAGAATTAGAGTTGCTGAGTCACAGGATTATGCATTTTTCATTCCTCAGTTATTTTCCATTTGACTTTTATAAAGTTATAGCAGTATGCACTCAATTTAGCAACAGTGAAATTAACAGTGAAATTCTGTTTTATACATGCTGCATGCAAAATTGCATCATTGGTCTTTGTTAATTTGTCTGTTTGTTTTCATAGGGGCTGCCCACACAGGGCTTAGCTCTGACCTGAAGGCCTGACAGTTTCTGTCTGCTCAGAGAGACTACTGGATCTTCCAGAGACAGATTGTTGATTTAATTTATGAAAAGCACTCTTTTAAAAAGTTTATATGTGTTTTTCTTAGCTTGTTGGGAACTCATCAGGTTCTTTTTTCTATATAATTATAGGCCTGTTATATAATCACTTATTTATTGATCTTTAAATATAAAAATTTTGTTAGACATATTTAGTAGAAAAAATGTTCTCAATATATTTCTTTTCTATTTTAATATGGTCAAAATGCCTATATTTGTGGATTATATTGTATAATATAATATTCTATACATTGTTAATATTGCTTTAAAAATCACCCATATTTTTCTTGTAAATTATTTTTCTTTTTTCTTTCTTTCTTTCTTTCTTTCTTTCTTTCTTTCTTTCTTTCTTTCTTTCTTTCTTTCTTTCTTTCTTTCTTTCTTTCTTTCTTCCTTCCTTCCTTCCTTCCTTCCTTCCTTCCTTCCTTCCTTCCTTCCTTCCTTCCTTCCTTCCTTCCTTCCTTCCTTCTTTCTTTCTTTCTTTCTTTCTTTCTTTCTTTCTTTCTTTCTTTCTTTCTTTCTTTCTTTCTTTCTTTCTTTCTTTCTTTCTTTCTTTCTTTCTTTCTTTCTTTCTTTCTTTCTTTCTTTCTTTCTTTCTTCTTTTTCTTCTTTATTTCTTTTCTTTCCTTTTGTTTTTAGGACCATATAGGATGCTGGGGCAGGCCACACAGCACAAGGCATATGAAATGAGGCAGACTGCACAAGACAAATGCCCTATCATCTGTGCTGTCCTTTCAGCCACTTTAGTTTCATTTATAACTTCATTTTTAATATTAGATTGACTTGGAAATTGTACTGTGAAAACTAACATTCACTCTCTGCTACACAACCCACAGAATGTTATCAATTGCAAAACTTAATTTGTTATAAAAATGTTATTATATATCTACCATATTTGTAGGTATAGTTTTGCTTTTAATATATGTTTCTTAGCAGGAACAATATTACAGCTAGTAAGGCACTTGCCTTGAGTATGGCCCACCTTTGATCCCTGGAACTGAGCATGATCCTCTGAGTTCATCAGGAGTGATCCCTGAGGAATGCTATAAATAATTTCTGAGCACTGCTGGAGGTGGCCTAAACTCTGCCCCGGCAAATAAAATAAAATATATTTTAATATTCACTCAGTTTTTTTATTTTTTATTTCTAATATAGTATTATGTGCTTAAATAACTGTTATTTATTTATTTAAGTTTGGGGATTACAACAAGGTAGATCAGGGCTTACTCTGAACTCTGCTCAGGGACCTGGTGATGTTCTGGGAACCATCTCTAGTGAAGACATTAAACTTGGATTTTTTTTTCTTATTTCTCTAAGTGAACTTATGCCTCTTTGAGGTGAGTTTCATATATTGAGCGGGTCCTTTTGGCCCTCATTTCTGTGCATTATCACAATAATGCCTTTAATTTTTCTTAAAACTCATAGATAAGCAAGACTATTCTGTAAGACATTGAATTTAGACCAGAAGAATCCCTGTACTATTTATTTGTCCTTTGTGTATTTATTTCTTCACATAAAGTTTATTGTTAGTTGTTTAATATTTTAAAATTATTCTTATCTAAAAACTAAAGAATACTTTTCCTTATAGTCAATTCTTTTTTTTTTAATATATATAATTTTTATTTTGATCATAGTGTCTTACATATTGTTGACAATAACATTTTAGGTACATATTTACATAAAATCAGGGGGTCAACTCTCTTTTTAATCTAATATTATTTTGTTGTTGATATAATTCATGAAATGTTATGCTTTTCCTTAGTAGATTTGAAGTGTGGTTGCTCTTAATAATAGCTTCTTTTCCTCTACTTTTTGTTTGTAATTGTTTTATACAGTTTTCTCTGAGCTATATATTTCTGAACCTGTTTACTCTATCATTATATTTTTGTTTATGATAAAAATTTTAGTTAATTTGTTTTATTTCAGATATATTATTATACCCTATCACTATTTTATGCTTATTTATTAATTATTTTATCTCTTGTTTTTCCCATCTTGTTTGTTATTCTCATAGTTAAATAACCATTAAATAGACCAAAGATAGTCAAGTCTTGATCTTAACATCAACAGAATACATATAGCATTTTGAGCATTATGAGTTCTACTTTTACTCAAAATATGCAATTAAAATATTTTAATTCTTAGACTACTGATTTATTTTAATAAAAATACTTCCTAATAACATATATACATGCATATGTAAAATTTTTTGTTTAAAAATTATTTAAAGAAAAAATTCATGTTATTTTGTGTTCCCAGAAAACATGTATAAGCAAATATTTATTACATTCTTATATTTACTTATATAAAAATATTTTATTATAAAAAATCAGGTGTTTACTTTTTTCTTCAAATTACTCTCTGAGGGAAGCCCCGCCCACCACGCCAACAGCACAAACGTCACTAGCCCCCTCCTGCTTGGTTTCCCCTGCCTGCTCCAGGTAGGGAAGCCCTGCCCACCCATGCCGACCTGTCTGCTTGGTTTCCTCCGCCTCCACGCAGACTGCGTAAACTTTGCCAGCCTCCTCCTGCTTGCTTTCCCCTATCTGCTCCAGGTAGGAAAGCCCCGCCCACTCTCACTGACCTCCTGAACGGGATAGCCTAACACAACATATAGGTCTAGCCAGCTCAGACCTAACACCCAAATTTCTTAAATAATTAAGAGACCATAAAATTGGAAGCAAAATACCAAACAAGCCAGAAATACCTATATCAAACTAGACAGGTGGCAAAAGTGAGCTCTAATAGAAAGGCCCTGCAAACCAGGCAACACCAAGAATTGCAAAGAAATATGGGTAAACCAAGGAAGACCCTAACATTTGGAGATATGGAAGGAACCCTAAACAAGTTTCCAAGTCCACCAACATGAACAGATCCAAGAGATAAAGATCTGAAAATAGCCATGAAAAAAGAAATGCAAATCATGGTAAAAAAAAAATGAAAGAAGCACTAGCAAGTGAGTACAAGAAAACCATGGATGAAAAAATCAACCAACTAAGAGAAGAACTGCTACAGAATATGAGAAATTCCATACAAATGGAATTTAAGGAAATAATAAATAATGTAAAAAGCCATATGAGCAGAATCTCACCATTGGAAAAGCATATAGAACAACTCAAAGAAAAACTGCAATAAAAAACCGACCAGGAAACCAACAAGGAAATAAAAGCAAAGCACTGGAAGAGAAAGTCCAGGACTAAATAAACAAAGATAAAAGAAATAATCTAAGAATTGTAGGTATACCAGAAGGGGAGGAAATAGGGAAAGGGGAAGAACAAGTGTTCAGAGAAATAATAGGAGAAAATTTTCCAACCCTCTGGAAAGAGACCTCGATGCAATTCCCGGAAGTAAAAAGAGTCCCTAATAAAATAGACCTAATAAGCCAACACCAAGACATATAGTAATCCAAATGGCAGAAAAACAAAGAGAAAGATGAACTCTTAAAAGCCATAAGGGAGAAAAAGAACCTCAAGTACAAAAGAAGGGACATAAGAATCAAACCAGATCTCCCATTTGAAATAATTCAAGCAAGAAGACAGTGGAATGGCATATTTAAATGACTGAATGAAAGAAATTTCCAACCTAGGGTCCAATACCCAGTAAAACTCTCATTCATATGGGAAGGAAGACTAAAAATATTCTCAAATAAAAACGATCTTGCAATATTTGCGCAAACAAAACCGATCTTAAATGACCTACTCAGAGACGAATTACACAATCCAAATCCCCGATTGCAACAACAATACTACACAACACAACTATACAACAGCCCTCTCTGTCAATAATCTCCCTAAATTTTAATGGTTTAAAATTAAACTTTCCCATTAAGGGCCCGGAGAGATAGCACAGTGGCGTTTGCCTTGCAAGCAGCTGATCCAGGACCAAAGGTGGTTGGTTCGAATCCCGGTGTCCCATATGGTCACCTGTGCCTGCCAGGAGCTCTTTCTGAGCAGACAGCCAGGAGTAACCCCTGAGCACCGCCAGGTGTGACCCAAAAACAAAACAAAACAAAAAAAAACACAAAACTTTCCCATTAAAAGACATATACTAGAGAACTGGATTAGAAAACATAAATCGGACTTCTGCTGCTTGCAAGAAACACATCTACTAATGCAGGACAGGCACAGACTTAGAATAAAAGGATGGAAATCAATTATTCAGGCCAATGGAAAACAAAAAAGAGCAGGGACAGCCATCCTAATATCAGACCAGATTGCATTCAACCTCAAGAAAGTGATCAGAGACAAGGAACGTCACTACATATTGATCAGGAGAACAATAGATCAAGAAGTACTAACCTTGGTCAATATTTATGCACCTAATGTAGACTCAGCAAAATATGTGAGGCAATTACTCACAAACCTGGAGAAACACATGAAGGGAAATATGATAGTAGTAGGGGATCTCAATACTCCACTATCACTGCTGGATAGATCTAGCAGGCAGAAAAATAGCAAAGTAATAAGAGTCCTAAATGAAAAATCAGTATATCTAGGGATAGTAGACTTATATAGGGCCCTCCACCTCAAAAAAGCATAATACACATTCTTCTCAAGCTCAGATAGAACCTTCTCCAGAATAGACCATGCCTTAGGATATAAATCTAACTTACATAAAACCATAAGTGTAAGGATCCTCAGAAACACCCTATCAGATCACTATGCAACAGAGGTCATAATTGATTGTAAGAAGAAACAATGGAGAAAATCAAACACCTGGAGATTAAACAACATGCTACTCAACAACAGTTGGATCAAAGAGCAACTCAAGGAAGAAATAAAAAATTCCTTGAGACAAACGATAATGAAGAGACAACTTGTCAAAACTGTGGGACACAGCAAAAGCAGTAATTAGGGGGAAACTCATAGCAATACAGGCTTATGTCAGAAAAGAGGAAAATAACAAAATCAACAATTTAAAGGATCACCTTAAGGAATTGGAACAACTGCAGCAAAGAAATTCGACCACAATGAGAAGTCAAGAAATAATAAAAACCAGAGCAGATATAAAAAAACATAGGGCAGGAGAGATAGCACAGTGGTGTTTGCTTTGCAAGCAGCTGACCCAGGACCTAAGGTGGTTGGTTCAAATCCCAGTTTCCCAGATGGTCTCCCGTGCCTGCCAGTGGCTATTTCTGAGCAGATAGCCAGGAGTAACCCCTAAGTGCGGCCGGTGTGGCCCAAAAACCAAAAAGAAAAAAGAAAAAGAAAGAAAGAAATAAACAACATAGAAACCAAGAAAACAATACAAAAAATTAATGAGTCCAAGAGTTTGTTTTTTTGAAAAAATAAACAAGATAGACAAACCACTGGCAAGACTCACCAAAAAAAGGGGGAAATCACCCAAATTAATAAGATCACAAATGAAAGGGGAGAGTTTACAACAGAACCCCAAGAAATACAACATATCATGAGGTCATATTATGAACAACTATACTCAGTTAGGCTAGAGAACCCAGTAGAAATTGACAGATTCTTGGAAAAATACCAGCTATCGAAACTGGAATCTGAAGATCTAGAAAATCTAAACAGGCCAATCACTTCAGAAGGAATCAAAGATGTAATTAAGAAACTCCATAAGAACAAAAGTTCAGGTCCAGATGGTTTTACAGGTGAACTTTATCAAACATTCTGAGAAGACTTACTACCATTGATCCACAGGCTCTTCCAAACCATAGAAAAGATAGGAACCTCCCCAACTACTTTTATGAGGCTAGTATCACACTCATTCTTAAAGACAGCAAAGAAAGCACCAAGAAAGAAAACTACAGACCAATATCACTAATGAACATAGATGCAAAATTCTCAACAAAATTTTAGCAAACCGAACCCAGCACTACATCAGAAAGTTTATACACCATGACCAAGTGAGTTTCATACCAGGGATACAAGGTTGGTTCAACATACATAAATCAATCAACTACATACACCACATCAACAACAAGAAAAACAAAAACCACATGATCATATTAATCGATGCAGAGAAGGCGTTTGACAAAATTCAACACCCATTTATGTTGAAAACACTCAGCAAAATAGGGTTAGAAAGAACCTTTCTCAAGATAGTTACAGCTATCTATGAAAAGCCGACAGCCAACATTATCCTCAATGGTGAAAGATTGAAAGCATTTCCACTAAGGTCAGGAACTAGGCAAGGCTGTCCACTCTCTCCATTTTTAATCATTATAATCTTAGAAATCATAGCAATAGCAATTCGACAAGAGAAGGGTATCGAAGGAATCCAAATTAGGAAAGAGGAATTCAAACTATCCCTCTTTGCAGATGATATGATGATATACATTGAAAACCCTAAAGAGTCCACAGTAAAACTTCTAGAAATTATTAACCAATACAGCAAAGTGGCTGGCTACAAAGTCAATACACAAAAGACAGTAGCATTTCTCTACACAAATAATGAAGTAGAGGAGAGAGAGATTAAGAATTAAATTCCATTTAAAATAGTAACAAAAAACATTAGATTCCTAGGGATCAACCTTACAAGGGAAAGGAAGGACTTATACTAGGCAAACTTCAAAACAAAACAAAACAAAACAAACTTCAAAAACTTCAGAAAGAAATTGAAGAGGATCTAGAGAAATGGAAGAACATCCCATGCTCATGGGTAGGTAGAATCAACATAGTCAAAATGACTATTCTACCCAAAATCCTATATAGATTTAATGAAATCCCCATACAAATTCAGACATCATTCTTTAAAGACTTAGAACAATCAATTATAAAATTCATCTGGAATCACAAAAGATCCAGGATAGCCAAACACATACTAAGAAACAAGAAGCTGGGTGGCATCTCGCTACCTAACCTGAAGCTATACTATAAAGCCATAGTGATCAAAACAGCATGGTACTGGTACAAGGACAGAGCCTCAGACCAGTGGGTTAAAACAGAATTTTCAGATATAAGCCCCAGACATATAGTCAACTAATATTTGACAAAAGAGCCAAGAACTTGAAATGGGACAAAGAAAGTCTTTTCAACAAATGGTGTTGGTACAACTGGAAATCCACCTGTAAGAAATTGAAAATTGGCCCATACCTCACCCCATATACAAAAGTCAACTCAAGATGGATCAAAGACCTCAAAATCAGACCCAAAACTATAAAGTTTATTGAGAAAAAATACGCAGAACACTCGAAGACCTATATATCAAAAAAGTCTTTTATGATAGATTGCCAATGGCAATAACTTTAGCATCAAACATAAACAAATGGAGCTACACCTAACTAAAAAGCTTCTGCATGGCAAAAGAAACCATACTTAACACAAGAAGACAGTTAATTGAATGGGAAAAAATCTTTGCACTCAACATGTCCGATAAAGGTCTGATATCCAGAATATACAAAGCACTCAGAAAGATGAGTTCCACAAAATCAAATAAAGCCATAGAAAAAAAGGGGAGATGAAATGAAAAGACACTTCACTGAAGAAGATCGAAGATGGCCAACAAACACATGAAAACATGTTCACCTTCACTCATTATTAGGGAAATCCAAATCAAGACAATAATGAGGTATCACCTTACACCAGTGAGGATGGCTCACATCAAAAATAATGAAAACAATCTCTGTTGGCGGGGTTGTGGTATGAAAGGCACTTTCATCCACTGCTGGTGGGAATGCCCCCCTAGTCCAACCCCTATGAGAACAGTCTGGAGGGTGCTCAAGGAACTCAGGATTGAGCTGCTATTTGACCCAGCAATTGCTCTCCTGGGTGTCTACCCCCAAGTCGGAAGGATATTCATCCCAAAATATGTGTGCACCCCACTATTTATCACAGCACTCAGTATAATAGCCAAGTCTTGGAACCAACTTCAATGCCCAACAACAAATGAGTGGATCATTAAGATGTGGTAACTATACACAATTGGAATACTACATGGCAGTAAGAAATGATTCAATCACAGACTTTGTAGCAACATGGATGGACTTAGGACATATTATGTTAAACATATTAAGCCAGAAGATGAAAGATAAACACAGAATGATAGCACTATTCTGAAGCACCTAGAAACTACACCATATATACAACTAATATTCAAAGATCAAATAACAGGACTTAACAGGGTAGAAATTCCAAACATTGTAACATCACACATGTACTGGGCAGAAGTGCCCAAAACACAAGAAAAAGGAACATCTTGACCACACATTAAACCATAAAGAAACCAGCAACTGCAGAAACAGCAGTGTAGAGATAACAGGTATGTAATCAGCCTGTTACTGCAAAGGCTCATAATAATCTCTTAGGGATCTTATACAAGGTTACAGGTAAAGAATACCATGGCAAATCACTGACTCCAACGGAAGTATTTCAAAATAATAGGTGTTGATGCCTTAAGATTAATATATTGAAAGTAACCTCTCAGCTTTTCTGTCCACAGGCATTCTTGGATACAAAGGATGGACAACCTAAGATAGTATCTCGGAGCTAAGCCACATGAGATACAATAACCAGGTTGCATTACAAAATTGTCTCAATAAAACTTTTTAACATACCCTTTATCTCTAGGGTATACCTTCTTTTAGGACCTGAAGCATGTGACCAGCCAGACCACCGAAGCAGCAACTGTGACCTGCAGACTTATACTACGAGGCCTACTCATCGAACATATTCAAGCAAAATGACATGCCCCCACTCTTTTCACCTCTCTTCTCACTACTCCCTTTTCCTTTTTTTCCCTATTTAATCTTATTTTCCCCTTTCTTCCTTTCTGCCCCTTCCAAATACTCTCCCCTATCTCCCTTCCAGGAATCTGACTACCCCTTCACCCCTCAATCCCATCCAGATTTTCCAACTTATTAAAACTCTTCACCCTCAGTTCTTAATCTATTAGGCATCAAGACTGACCTCCTATCCCAATGAACCAGTACCCAGCATCCAAGCGAAGGGACATCCACTCAAACTCACACCTCGTCCCCGGTAGGAAAAGACAACCAACAACCTTACTGACTCATGCTGTGTGGCCCTCCCTACCAACTTCTCCTAATGTGGACTGTTGCTGAATACTGGACTTAGCCCTAAAAGGACTCCCAATGTAAGAACTTTACACAAGACCCCCTTCCCTCAAATCTTTTACCAATCTCAAGAAGGGCAGGGTGTGTGATGAAAAGGCGCCTGGGAGCCCACACCCCACAAGAAAATCTCAAAAGGCAATGGGGAAACCTATACTTCCATCATAAGTATAAGACCTGTATAACACTAGCTCTTTATTTTTTTATTTCATTTTACTTACAATCATTTTTCACTATTCATATGTGAGCAATTATATCTTTTTTGTTTCTATTTTTATGTTTTTTGGGTGTGTGACTTGTTTCTCTATTCTTTCCACCCCAAAATGCACCGGCAATATAATGAAGCAATATTTCTTCCTGTAAAGGCACACTAAAAAAGGGGAAATCTCACGTATATAAACAAGATCTTATCTACTAGAAATAAGAAGTCATGCTTATTTACAATACAGGGGATTCTCCCACTTTAAAAATATGTCATGTGGATCCGTCCAGACTTGAATTCTGAACCCCAGACATAGAAATGACACAGTTCTTCACAGCAGCTACAGAAACCAAAGCCCATATGGGACATCCTGAATACTACTCGAACTCCAACATGTGCCAGTTCTAATATGATATCCTGACAATGAGGAAATTGGGAACAAATAGATATAAGAACAGTTTATTCTACCTTACAACCAGTGATAAAACAAAATCAGAAGACTTACCACACTATGGGCCTTGCAAAAGCCAAGAATGTGATCTACAGATGACTGGCTGCTGATAGAACCATGACTGGGCAGTATGTATTCTGGGACCAACAAGAAAGCCCTAGTCTAGGGTTTGGTCTATGTCCTGCACAACAATCATGACCTCTAATTCCAGAGTCCTGACTGAGGCAATTGGAAATGAACGGGTCTTCTGGAAACATAAGGAAAGACGATATCCCAGGCTCCATCTGAGTTTCAGCGCAAGGGCCAAGACCACTAATCACAGAAGACAGATTAAAATGACATCGAGGAAACAGAACTTCTAAAATCACAAAGAAAGTCTTCATCATAAATTCCACTTCTTGACCTGTGCACAGACTGAGACCTCTAGATTTAGAGGTCTGGTTTTATCATCCAGATCGGAGCAGAAGTCTTCCATATGCCACAAAAACACCAAGGGGAGAGTAAATGAACGTGAAAGGAGTCTATAGATAATCCCATGGCAATATATTTCAAGGGTAGAGAAACCCTGTATCTCTTAGGCCAAGGGGATTCCTGTTTCGAATGACCCCAATATTTACTATGCCTATGTGGGGGAGGGGGGCAAAAACACTAAATAATTCTTTTTTTTTATCTAGTTTTTGTCGATTTCTTTGTTTTGGAGTGGATATTGAAGTAGTTATCCATTTTTTATTTATATATTTACTTTTTATTTCTTCTTTTCTCTTCTTGCTTTTTGCGCCTTGTCATATTTCCTATCTCACGACCATGGAAACTATGTGGTGCATATTTTTATTGCTGCAGTGCTCACTGGATATCTTATTTGATTCCTCTTTTTGAACTTTTGTGGTGTTTCACCTTCTTTTTTTCCCCTTTGTACCTCAAACCAAGGATGAGAGCCTCTAGAATGACTCTGCTCATAGTCAGCGTAGTAGATTTTTACCCCATTATATTACTTTTCTCTTACTCAAACAAAACCACATAACTTGAACTTTCTAGTCCCGCCTCCCAATTAGAGGGGGCAGTAATGGAGGCACCAAGACCAAATAATTATAAGACCACTAAGTAATAAACTAGACACAGAAGGGACCACGCATTCTAGCAGCCCCTGGGGGGAGAGTGGAGCATATGGGAGGCAGGATGGGAGCAGATGTGGGAGGACAATTCAGTGGTGGGAATTCCCCTGACTCAATGTAAATATGTACCTGAAATATTACTGTGAACGATATGTAAGCCACTATAATTAAAATAAAAATATATTAAAAACATTAGAACATTAAAAAATTACTCTCTGACATCAGAAATATATATATGTTTAGGTTACACCCGGCAGCGCTCAGGGGTTACTCCTGGCTTCTCACTCAGAAATCACTCCTGGCAGGCTTGGGGGACCATATGGGGTGCCAGGATTCAAACTGATGACCCTCTGCATGAAAGGCAAACACCTTACCTCCATGCTATCTCTTTGGCCCCCAGAAATATTCTTTTATTTTCATATTTTGACTCCTATATCTCATCCTCTAATGTCTGTAGCAGGTTCATTGACTAAATTTTTATTTATGACTAAATAATAAATGAAATCATACTGATCTATACCCTTTCTTAATTGCTCCATCCCCAGGGTTATGAAATTCTCTGACTTGATCAGAAAATGAAAAGAGATTGAAATATGTTTTCTCTATAGGACATTGCAAGAAGTTTCCTAATTCCATCCACTTCACCAAACATACATCAAAACAAAATACCCAAACCCATATATGATGGTGCCCTAGAAGGTGATTAAATATTTGCCAACTTGCCTATAATGGTTAATTTTTAACTTTAAGCATTGTAATTTACAAAATTATTCACACTTGAGTTTTAGACATACAATGTTTCAGCACCAATCCCATCAAAAGTGCTAACTTCCCTCAACCAATGTTCTCAGAATCCATCCCAGGTTACCCCACCACAATCCCAGCCAACCATCATAACAGTCCCAGTTTTAAGTTTGGTTGTTAATGTTTGAGCCTCATTATTTTATTGTGTGACTTTTTGACATGGATATTTAGTTTTGTCTTTAACACCACCAATGCACCCGAGTCTCCTTGATCCCTGCCCCCATGTTATTTTACATCTTTCTTTCTCCAGCTCTTCCATATATTTTTTTCTTTTAACTATACAGTGGGGCCAATAATATTTTTGAAAAACTCCATTTAAATCATTTGATTCCTCCATGAAGTTATTCTACATACCATATATAAATGATATTCTGGATTTATCTTTCTTACTCTGGCTTAATTAATTTAATCAATCTCCCAGTTCTGTACATGCTGCAGCAAATTGCATGATAGTATTATATCTTACAGCTATGTAGTATTCCACTGTATTATTCCATTGTACCTTAGATTAATCTATTGTCAGACATCTAGGTGATTCCAATTCTTAGCTCATGATTTACTGAATGCTGTTATGAATAGCAATGTGAATGTGATCTTTTGGATGAATGTTCATCTGTCCTGGGGATGAATACCAAAAAGTGAAATTGGTGGCTCATATAGCAGTTTGATTCTGAATTTACTTTGAGTACTCCACAGTATTCCATAGAGGTTGAACTATACAGCATTCCCACTTGCAGTTGATGAGAGTTCTTTTTCACCACATCCCTGCTAACATAAATTGTTTCTGGTACTTTTTATATGTGACATCTAATGGTTAATTTTAAGCTAATTTACCATCATGATCTTGCTATGATGCCCATACATTTTAATAAATGAAAATATAAAGTATATATTTTATATAAATATAGTAGACCATGAAGTTGTAGGGATCAAATTCATGGCTCTATATCTATATCTGCATTTAAGCTCTATCTATAGTGTTATTTCTGCCTCTTTCTTTGGAAAACTTTTCTGTCAGATTATGACAGGGGTTGAAAAATTTTTTATATATTACTTTACTGGTCTTAAGACATGTTCTGAAATTTTAGATTTACTTTTGTCTAGAGAGATGATAGTAATAGGGAAATGAGAACCCCTTCCAAACCTCAAACATTCCAGATTATGCTGAGAAAAAGTAGAAATACCAGAGGAAAAAGGCCTGATTTTCTGGGCTTGTAAATTTTCTCATCTGGAGCAATTCTGAGAGCTTTACCAGCTTTGCAAAAGAGCTGATTCTTAAATATTTGTTGGATCCTGGACTTATTTAAAATTTCACTCTTGTGCATGCTACACCTAACCTTGGAACTTCTGCTGCATTTATTATTTTCCTCACTTCTGCAGTGGCAATACCTGATTCTCTAGGCTTTCATCTTTTCATCTATCCTTCCTTGGCTAAAAGTAAAACATGTAGGATGCATTACTTGTTTTGTACAAACTGTACTATTTATCTGAAATGGTAATTTGTCCTCTGTTAATGTATTTTCCAACTTGAGATGGGAAGGGCACCAACCTGAGGTCAGAATCTGCATCTCCATTTCTTGGCTCTATTATGCCTGTTCACTCTCAGTTTCATTTTTACCATTAGTAAATGGACACACTGTCCCTGCCTCATTAAGCTGTTGTATGAAACAAATAAAACCAATCAATTAAAGCAGCTAGCACAGTTTGGAACTTAGGAAGGCAATCAATGTTATCTCCATGCAAGATTTCTGAACTTTCTTTTTAAAGATCCACCTCAAATGTGTTATTTTCTCTATCAGTCAAGTTAGGGATTATTATAAAAAATAATAAATATAGGGCTTATTATAACTAAATTCAGGCTCAAGTTTTAGGTTGACTCAGAATCTTTCAGGGATATTTTTCTGAAATGATGAACAGGGATGTGTGAATTAAAGGCACCATCTCCCAGGGCTTTGTTTTTTCCTTGACAGAAATGTATATCTAGAGCTTCAGTGTGAAGTGGAAAGATGATTCTGCATTTTTAGGGTGCAAATCCTGGAATCTAAGGATATGTTTCCTTTTGTTTCAGTAAAAATAATATTGATGGATTTTGCTGCAGTGACTTGTAAATCTAGCATACTTACGTACTGGTTACTTTAAGAGAGGCTGTGGTGAGCAGAATAATAACCTCCAAGGATGTTCTTGTCCTTTCTAATGCTGAAACCCTCAAATATATCACCATCCATGGCAAAAGAACTTGGAAGATAATAGTTATATTAGATTCTGTCCTTCCTCCCTTCCTCAATTCCTTATCCTTTTTCTTCTTTCCTCTATTCTTTAATACTTTTTTCTTTATCTTTCTTTCTCTTTGTCTCATTTATCTCCCTCCCTCCCTTCCTTCCTCCCTCCCTCCCTCCCTCCCTCCCTCCCTCCCTTCCTTCCTTCCTTCCTTCCTTCCTTCCTTCCTTCCTTCCTTCCTTCCTTCCTTCCTTCCTTCCTTCCTTCCTTCCTTCCTTCCTTCCTTCCTTCCTTTCTTCTCAGGGTTAGCTCCTTCCTTACTTTTTGCTTAGGAGTTGCTCCAGACATACTCGGGGATCATGCAGTGCCAATGATTGAATCCAGGATTCTAGTATGTATGCAAAGCATGCACCACATCCTCCTGAGTTACCTTTCCAGTCATAGATTTTAAAATCAGGTTTCCTATATTGAAGCAGAAAGATAGTTCAATGATTTGAACATAACTGTTTCATTTGGGAGGCCTGAGTTTGGTCTCTAGTACCATAATGTCCTCCAAGTACTGTTGTGGGTGATCCTCATATGGAACTGAAAGGCAGAAATAGCACCTTAGCATCATCAGGTATGGACCCCCAAAATTAAACGAACAAAAAGTTATTTTGTAGTGCTATATGTTATCAAATTAAAGATGGAGATAGTCAAATGGTGAACATCTTTCTATCTCTGTGTTCATTCTCAACACTTCAGATCTTTCACATATTACTGAGTGTGGTCCACCTTCACAGCCCAGCACTCTCAGCCTGAGCACTCCTGACTTGAACTAGCTGATCTCTGCTGTGAGTCTCCTCATAAATGAAAGTGGAAGAACAAAGCAGAAGAAACCAGAGAGGCACCAGGAAAAAAAAATATTGGATGCAACAATAAGGAAAATGGTGGTTGACCTGTGGTGGTTGGATTTTAATTTTTCTAGTGACTTTCTTTGTTGTCTTTTTATGGCCACACACAAAGCTTAATATTTAAGCACTATACTCAGTAATTATTTGTTGTTCTTAATAATGATCAGTGATCAAACTCGGGCCTTCTGGCCCAAAGAAATAGTACAGTAGGTAGAAAAGTTTCCTTGTATGTGACCAACCCAGGCTTGATCCCTGGCATCTCACATGGTCCCCTGAGTGCTAATAGTAATTCTTGAATGCAGAGTCAGGAGTAACTACTAAGCATCACAAGGTCTAGCCCCCAAACCAAAATATGAATAAATAAAAACACTCCCCAACTCCCCCTCCAACTCAAGCCTTCTCCATGCAAAACCTTCTCTTAAAAAAATTCATCACTTCTTTCACTTTTTTCCTAATCTCACTTCTCTTTCTTGCTGTTGCTAACAATGTTGTGATGTCTGGGACTATGTATATTTTCAGCTGTGGTGCTTGCCTGAGGCCACACTTTTGCTTGCAGTGCTAATGCATGGTACTGTGGTGCTCACCAAAGTTTGCACCCCTTTAATTTCAGTGCTTGCTCATGTACTCACCAGTGACCTAGTGGAAGCACACAGATAATGTCTCTGGTATTGACAAAGGGCAGCACTCCTGACATTAATAAATACTCACTTATTTTTAGTTCCAGTGCTTCCTTGGGATTGTACAAATTGGTAATACTTACACATAACTGGCTAAGGTGTGTTCAGAAATCACTTGAAGAACTAAAATCACAAACAGAAGAACTGCCAATAGTACACTAGGTATGTGTTGAGCATCAGGGATTTGAACTCATGACTTTAACCAGGTACAACAGTGCTTGAAGCTGCTGTGCTATCCTCTGGGCATTTGGCTGGACTCACAATTGAACAAGTGGCCCATATCTTAAAATGCAGACAATCCTCCATTGGGAACACCCATCCTATTGCCAATAAGAAAAACAGGGATATACAGGCTCCATCCTAGGAGCAACATAATGACCAAGACCACCACTGATTCAATGTTAATATGTACCTAAAATACATATGAAAGATATGTAAGCCAATATGAATAAAATAAAAATTAAAAAAATTAAAACTAAAAAAAAATGTAAGAAAAGAGTTATATAACTCTGCTGGAATCAAAATTTTAACATTCTTGGGATATAAATATATATATAAAATTGACCAATCCCTGATGCTCTGGAACTTCTGTTAAAAAAAACTGTGGGTTGCAAATAGATATTATTTTCAGCTACTAAATGGTGATAGCTTATTATGGCAGCAATTGCAAAAGAAAACAGAAGTCTTTTCAGATTTACTTCAATTGCCTGGTACCTATCTCACATTGATGGGTGCTTCTATTCATATTCAGACATCTGGAGCAATTTCTGTTGATGAGATATCAGAATTTAATTCCCTCATAAATTAGGGATCAGAAATCAAACAAAATAATATATGACAACCTCGCCCTCCACAGAAGTGGGTTGGGGCTTCTCTGATTATGAGGCAGCAGTATAATGCAAGCTTTTGGGGGTTTGCTGCAATTATTCTGTGACCAAACACAGTAGAAACTTTACTTTTATTCTTTTATGTGTGAATTCATTCTCTCTGATGTAAAACCATCTACTTAGGGAATAAATAATGAGAGCTGACAAAAATTGCACAGCACTAATGTGGATTATGTTATATCTCTATGTTTTCATGTGATTTTCTGATTCTAATTTATACCACATAGCTGAACAATAGTACACCTTTCTATTGACCATGAACAAAAGACACCAAAATATCATTCATCCTGGTTAATATATGGAGTGACTATAATTATTTTGATACCAAGTGAAAGACTCTTATTCTCTTCCCCAAAGTCTTATACAACAAACTTTCTGCTCTTTTCAATTCCACTGTGACCTCATCCTAAAATACTATTTCCAGTAATAGGCTTCTTGGAAGATAAACATGTTCAGGTTATCAGACTGTATAATCATTATTTTAAGCCTGCTTTTATTTTTACTTATCTTTTCTTTTTAGTATTATAAGTTCAGCCCTTTAATCTTTTAATACTGTTTGGGCTATTCAATATAAAATATACAAAGTCTTATTATTGAGGAGGTTGCCAGTTTCCTACTAAACTAACATTAGAGACCAAAATGTGAAATTTTAAACTATTGTGTTCATACTCCAGCTGTTCATTCTTGCAATATATTTTTTTAATTGCACATTCCTGGAAGAAACAGTAAGCCACAGTTGCCTGTCTCTCACAACATTTGTTGCAGTTTCATTTGCTAATAACTTTGTCTTTATTGTGTTATCTTGACCTGATTCTATGAACTTGCTGAGGATAAGCATTTTTTTACATGCCATTTCTCTGTTAGTCTTGCTATTTTTGCAATATTGCTCTGAACATTTGGTCACTTTTGTAATAAAATGCCTAAACATTTTCTTGACTTTCTTACTCTTACCACATTCTTTAATTGCAAGAATCTTAAACAAGTTCTCATGAACCTCTTAAATACCACAGGTGTGAAAATAAGCAATGTCCATCCAAATATAAAACACAAAACCTGAAAAGACATGAGAGTCAACCATCATTACTTTACTTGCTTTTACTTGACAGTGACTAGAAAACATTGTGGGAGACCATCAAACTGTAATAAATGGAAACTTTAAGATGTAGTCAGATGAGAAAGGTGATTAATGCAGACTTGATAAATATAGTGGCTTTCTGGATTATTATTAGAAAGCAATCTCAATGTTTATAAGTTTATCAGGTTGATTTCCTATATTACAGATAAAATAAATGGTTTTTGGTGAGGCTGCTGAGATCATAAATGATTCCAGCAGTTCTCAGGATGCTCAAGTGTCCCTCCTGGTGATTCTTGGTCCACTGATTGGCACTTGTATGAAAAGATATAAAGAAGTACTGTTGCTTGGGCCCTGTGGTGTGGGGAATACCCAGGCACAGTAATAGTGCAGGGGTTCACCCAGAAATGCTAGGAAATGATGTGGTGCAAGAGTTCAAACCATGGTTGATCTTAATTCTTATATACTATATCTCTTCAATCCCCTTCAGAAAGTTTGTTTCCTGTGCAAGTTGTTTCAGGTCATGGATCAGTCTATTTTTATATATGGTCCTGGCATGTTTGTGTTTAGTCTTGTAACTGTATCTCAGTGGAATATTTTTCTTTGTTTTTATCCTGTATTTATATTTCTTTTTTTGGCCCCCACCCAGTAACACTGAAAGATTGCTCCTGGCAGGTGTCAGAGGACTATTTGAGGTTAGGAATCAAATCCAGGTTAGCTATATACATGGCAAGCACCATATTTTAGTGTTTCTAAGAACATCCTTAAATTATAACTACAAAGCACTCCTATCGAGAATATTGCTTGTTTTCTTTATTTAACATTCTGAAAAAAACATGTAAATATTGAGATACAAATTAAAAACAAATTGTACATAGTATAACTTGTTATAATCTCTAACTTCAAGAATTGTTTTATAAAAGAGATTTTTAACGTTTTGAACTTTAATGCAATTCCCTGAGATAATTTAAGTGGGTAGAAAAATGGGGAAGTTTTTCTACATAAATGGGCAATGAAGATCTTCTTTGATGTTTACTGTGCATGAATGTATGCCAAACATAAATGGAAATCAAACATGGATGTGGAAAGAAATTTACCATAAAACAATGTTTGCTCCTCTCTTGCATACAATATCCTAACTCTGTATTTGTCTTACTATATACTGACTATTTTTTAGTTATCAAATATTACATAGTATCTAATATAAGACATTAGATAATTCTAATCTTATTAGAATTTATAACTACTTATATTAACCTAAGCAAAAATTTGAATAAGTGGAAAACTATGATGTAGAAAAATTTATTTGAGGTCCACTCTTGAAAGATAGACCACATTATATAAGTTCCTACTTATGACTAAAATTCTTTAGCTTTTATGTAAATGCAGATTATTTTCTCCTTTTGAAAAAAAAAGGTACTTTGGAGACTTAGTCAACAAATCAATGACAGGAAACAAGGGTCTCCAAATGGACACTAAGGAATGTTCTATTAAGCTCAATTGACTATACTCCCAGAGCTTTAAAATTTCTTCGTTATTATTTGATTCATTACTGAAACTACTATTTTAGACTATCAGATAGCTTTCCCTGAAAAACACTTCTTGTTTTTGTAAAGTCTAGTTCTTATATTTGCTAATTTAGTGAATTTTCTGTAACATTTTCTTCCATTACATTTCTTCTGTAATGGAAGAAAATAGAGGCAGAGGAAAACGAATTCCCTTGAGTCTCGACTCCGCACATTTTTTATTTCCACTGCTATTTTTTTCTTATGAAGAGATAAGAAGAATTTCAAAATATTTCGTGAAGAAAAATGTCACTTGGATATTTTTCCTGTTTCAAACCATTAAGATTGAGAAGAAACTATGTACATATAAACCAGGAGACATGTAGAGTCTTTCTCATATTTTGGGTTTCTGGATTGTATATCTCAGAGATTTGTGTAGTTATGTCACAATAAAGAAATTATAATTGAATGATTGTTTTCCCTTTGTTTCTTTTTGCGTATAAAGTAGAAAATATTAACCTACCAGTGGAGCCCGACTGTGAAAAATTGTGAGTGCTGCCTGTGTGTGTCTTGTCTACTGTTCTGTTGCGTGAACCTCTTGGGAGTGGGCTGAAAAGAGGCTCCAGAAAATTCGCTCTCCCAGAGGCCAATTCTAGGGCAGGAACACCAAGGAACTGCTCCACAACGTGAAAACCGGCTATAAACAGTACTTTGCAGAAGCCAGGTCCCCTGTTTGTGATGTCAGGCTGTGAAAATCCAGGAAACTACGCCTGCCCAGTGGGCCGAAACGAGGCCCCAGAAGAGCACTTAGCTCCATTTCTCTAGGCGGCTGTGTGCTCTTTCTAAGAAAAGAACACTAACATAACAAGAAAAAAAAATCACACTAAGAACTGTGCTGGATCACAGAAGCACAGCATTTCTCTCCAGAATGTCTTCTCTGCTGCGTGCTCAGGCCTAAGATTTGATCCTGTGTGAGGCTTCATCCACGGAGGACTCCCTCCCTTGGAGGCAAGTCTACTCATCCAGAAGGGGCGGAGCCAGAGGAGTGTGGCTGCCTGCATCATTTAGCCACAACACGTAGAAAAACCCACAATACAAGTGTGACAATAGGGAAACAATGCAGGCCAGCATCAGACATAGAGAATGAAGATGACAATTCTGATGACCAGATAATGACCAACCAACTAATCAACCTCTCAGATAAGGACTTTAGACTAGCAATATGGAAGATGCTCAACGAACTTAAAGAAACCATGGATCGAGTTGAACTGAACACTAATAAGAACCAAGAAAATATGAAGACAGAAATCACAAAACTCCAAAGGGAAATAACATGTCAACTAACAGGCCTGAAAAAGTCAGTAAAAGAAGTGATTGACAAAATGGATAAGCTCTGGGACAGGTATCAGAAGCTGAGAATATAGTTGGTGCTGTGGAAGATGAGATCAATAACAATTCCATACAGCATGAGAGATTAGAAAAAAATTTAAAGCAAATGAACAGACAATGAAAAAATTACTCAAAGAATGGAAACAGATGAAAATAGAAGTCTATGATAAGCTCAATAGAAACAACTTAAGAATCATTGGAGTCCCAGAGACTCAGGAAGAAAATTTCCAGGAAGAATCAATGGTCAAAAACATCATTAAAGAGAAACTTCCAGAGCTAAAGAATATATGTGATCAAATCCTGCATGCTCGAAGAGTACCAACCAAAAGAGATCCCAGAAAAAATACCCCAAGACACATCCTAGTCACAATGACAAATCCCACAAATAGAGACAGAGTTCTGAAAACAGCAAGATCAAAAGGGGAAATTACATTCAAGGGAGCATCCTTGCGATTTACAGCAGACCTATCACTAGAAACAAGGCCAGAAAGCAGTGGTGAGATATTGTGAAAAGACTGAATGAAATGAATGCTTCACCTAGAATACTGTACCCAGCAAAACTCACTTTCTGGTTTGATGGAAGAATACATGTTTTTACAGACAAAAAACAGCTAAGAAACTTTATAGACTCAAAACCAGTCTTAAGAGAAAAACTAAAAGACCTAATTTAAGACAAGATTAACCAAAAGAAACACCAAATTTCGATATAAAGATGGCATTAAATCCCAGGACAATTCATTCTCTCAACCTCAATGGCCTACATGCACCAGTTAAGAGACAAAGAGTGGCTACATGGATCAAAAACTCAATCCAACCATCTGCTGCCTATAAGAAACAAACCTAAATAGTCAGAACAAACATAGACTCAAAATAAAAGACTGGAGAAAAATTATCCAAGCAAACAGCACCCATAAAAAACCTGAGTGGCCATACTAATATAAGATAATGCAAACTTTATACTCAGGAAAGTTGTAAGGGACAAAGATGGACATTTTATGTTAATCAAGGAGTATGTAGAGCAGAAAGAAATAACTCTCCTAAACATGTATGCACCGAATGAGGGGCCAGCAAAATATTTAAGACAATTGTTGACAAATCTGAAAAATAATATTAATAACAACACAATAATTGTGGGGGACCTCAACACGGCTTTGTCAACACTGGATAGGTCAACCACACTGAAACACATCAACTATATACTAGACTGAGGAAAGAAATGGAAGAAACAGGCCTAGTGGATATATATAGGACACTCTATCCCCAGAAAATTGGATACACATTCTTCTCCAATATACATGGGACATTCTCCAGGATAACTATATGCTGGCACATAAAGCATACCTCCATAATATCAAGAGGATAGAAATTTTACAGGCTACCTTCGCTGATCAAAAGTCTCTGAAATTATTTGTGAAATCCAAAGGGACACAGAAGTAAAACTTTAACACCTAGAAGTTAAACATCCTCATACTGAATAAACAGTGGGTCCAGGATAAAATCAAGGAGGAAATAAAAAGGTTCCTGGAAACAAATGAAAATAAAGACACAAAATATCAGAACTTATGGGGCACAGCAAAAGCAGTACTGAGAGGAAAATTTATAGCTTTGCAAGCACACATCAGGAAGGAAGAAGGAGCTTCCCTGAGTAGCTTAATGACACAGCTAATAGAACTAGAAAGTGCTCAACAAAAAGACCCAAAAATAGGGAGACAGAAGAAAATAACAAAGCTGAGAGCAGAAATCAACGAAGTGCAAATCCAAAAAACAATCGAAAGATCAACAAAAGCAGAAGTTGGTTCTTTGAAAAAATAAACAAGCTTGATAGACCACTGGCAAAATTAACAAAGAGAGAGAAAGAAACTTGATAACTCGTATTATAAATGAAAAAGGAGAGATCACTACTGATATGACAGAGAGTCAAAGGGCAATCAGAAACTACTTTTAGAAACTTTATGCCACTACAACTGAGAACCAGGAAGAAATGGATAAATTCTTGGACTCTTATAATCTTCCACGGTTGAAGGAAGAGAATGTAGCATATCTAAACACCCCGTCACTGTTGATGAAATTAAAATGGTAATCAAATGTCTGCCCAAAAACAAAAGCCTGGGCCCAGATGGATTCTCTAATGAATTCTATCAAACTTTCCAAGAGGAACTACTACCAATCCTGGCAAGACTCTTTCATGAAATTGAACAAATGGAAACACTTCCAAATAGATTTTATGAAGCCAACATCACCTTGATACCTAAACCAGACAGAGATGCTATGAAAAAAGAAAATTACAGACCAATATCACTGATGAATGCAGATGCAAAAATCCTCAACAAGATCCTGGCAAATAGGATTCAATGCCTCATTAAGAAGATCATCTACTATGATCAAGTAGGTTCCATCCCAGGAATGCAAGGATGGTTTAACATCCGTAAATCTATCAACATAATACACAACATCAACAACAAGAAAAATAAAAGCCACGTGATCATATCAATAGATGCAGAGAAAGCATTTGATAAGGTCCAACACCCATTCTTGATCAAAACTCTCAGCAAGGTGGGAATGGAAGGAACCTTTCTCAATATAGTTAAGGCCATCTAGCACAAGCCAGAGGCAAATATTATCCTCAATGGAGAAAAACTGAAAGCCTTCCCTCTAAATTCTGGCACAAGACAAGGCTGTCCTCTCTCACCACTCCTATTCAACATAGCACTGGAAGTACTCGCTATAGCGATTAGGCAAGAAAAAGATATCAAGGGAATCCAGATAGAAAAGGAAGAATTCAAGCTATCACTGTTTGCAGATGACATGATACTCTACTTAGAAAACCCTAAAGACTTTACCAAAAAGCTTCTAGAAAAAATAGACTCATATAGCAAGGTGGCAGGCTACAAAATTAACACACAAAAATCAATGACCCTTCTATATACCAATAGTAATAAGGAAGAAATGGACATTAAGAAAATAACCCCATTCACAATAGTGCCACACAAACTCAAATATCTTGGAATTAACTTGACTAAAAATGTGAAGGACCTATACAAAGAAAACTATAAAACTCTACTCCAAGAAATAAGAGAGGACACGCGCAAATGGAAACACATACTCTGCTCATGGATTGGCAGGATTAACATCATCAAAATGGCAATACCCCCCAAGGCATTATAGAGATTTAATGCAATCCCTCTAAAGATACCCATGACACTCTTCAAAGAAGTGGATCAGGCACTTTTGAAATTCGTTTGAAACAATAAACACCCTAGAATAGCTAAAGCAATCATTGGTAAAATGAATATGGGAGGAATTACTTTCCCCAACTTTAAACTTTACTACAAAGTAATAACTATCAAAACAGCATGGTATTGGAATAAGGACAGGCCCTCAGATCAGTGCAATAGGCATGAATACTCAGAGAATGTTCCCCAGACATACAATCACCTAATGTTTGATAAAGGAGCAAGAAATCCTAAATGGAGCAAAGAAAGCCTCTTCAACAAGTGGTGTTGGCACAACTGGCTAGCCACTTGCAAAAAATTGAACTTAGACGCCCATCATGTATGAAGGTAAAATCCAAATGGATTAAAGACCTCGATATCAGACCCCAAACCATAAGATATATAGAACAACACATAGGCAAAACACTCCAGGACATTACAGGCATCTTCAAGGAGGAAACTGCACTCTCCAAGCAAGTGAAAGCAGAGATTAACAGATGGGAATATATTAAGCTGAGAAGCTTCTGCACCTCAAAGGAAATAGCGCCCAGGATACAAGAATCACCCACTGAGTGGGAGAAACTATTCACCCAATACCCATCAGATAAGGGGCTAATCTCCAAAATATACAAGGCACTGACAGAAATTTACAAGAAAAAAATATCTAATCCCATCAAAAAATGGGGAGAAGAAATGGACACTTTGACAAAGAAGAAATACAAATGGCCAAAAGACACATGAACAAATGCTCCACATCACTAATCAGGGAGATGCAAATCAAAACAATGATGAGATACCACCTCACACACCACAGAGAATGAGAATAAACAGTGTTGGCGGGGATGTGGAGAGAAAGGAACTCTTATCCACTGATGGTGGGAATGCTGTCTAGTTCAATCTTTATGGAAAGCAATATGGAGATTCCTCCAAAAACTGGAAATCAAGCTCCCATATGACCCAGCTCTACCACTCCTAGGAATATACCCTAGGAACACAAAAATACAATACAAAAACCCCTTCCTTACACCTATATTCATTGCAGCACTATTTACCATAGCAAGACTCTGGAAACAACCAAGATGCTCTTCAACAGACGAATGGCTCAAAAAACTGTGGTACATATATACAATGGAATATTATGCAGCTGACAGGAGAGATGAAGTCATGAAATTTTCCTATACATGTATGTACATGGAATCTATTATGCTGAGTGAAATAAGTCAGAGAGAGAGAAAGATGCAAAATGGTCTCACTCAATATGGGTTTTAAGAAAAATAAAAGACATTCTTGCAATAATAATTTTAAGACACAAAAGAGGAAAGAGCTGAAACTTTCAGCTCACCTGATGAGTTTAGTTATAGAAATAACTACATTTTGAACTTTCCTAATAATGAGAATGTATGAGGGAGTACTGTCTAGAATACAGGTGGGGGTCGGTTGAGGAGGAGGGAGATTTGGGACATTGGTGATGGGAACGTGTTGGGTGGTGTTCTTTACATGACTGAAACCCAAACACAATCATATATGTAATCAAGGTGTTTAAATAAAATATATTAAAAATTAATAAAAAAAGAAAATATTAACCTATAAAAATTTAGTTTTCTGTGTTGTGCATGTAAACATTTTAATGAAATATTATGTTACTGACCCTAACTGATCGGTTATTGTGCCCTACCCTAGGGTGTGACCTGGCATTCTGCTCCCACCCTAGGGTGGTACCTGATTCTGGGGAATAAAAGCAAGGGTTTGTGAAAAGCGAGGGTCTTTTTGGCTGGAACTGATGCTGAGGCTTTGTGCTTCAGTCTTGTCCATCGAACAAAGCTAATATTTTCACAAGCCTGACTGTCTGCTAGCTGTTTACCTGCTGTTTTACCGCAGAACCGCTGACTGAACAGGGTGGCAGACGCGTGCTCTTTGCTGGATGGGAAAGACCTCATCCTCCATCCCTCCATCAGTCAATCTCTTCAGTGGTCGACTTGCAACATTCTGAAATAGGATTACTAATAAGTACATTAATGTAACTTCCTCCAGAGAAATTTTTATCTATCATATCTTATAGGTAATCACATGGGTGTCTAGGAGTCCAAGTTGGATTGGCCAGTCCTCTTTCTGAAAGTCATATATAGCAAAGGCTCTAAATGTGTCATCGTATATTGATGGCAATTGTGAAGTAAAGCTCCCCAAGGAACAATGTCTCACTATTGGTTCATCATTTAATCTTTGGATTTTCAAAAAACTTTTTGAATAAAGAAAGATACCTTTTCACCAATGTAACTTACAATCATTCAGAGGTAAACATCTGGAAAGAACAATCAACAATTCTGTAAACACATGTAATTAAATTATTTGTTTCTATATTGTTGTTTTATACTGGTACTTTTTTAGGGGGGTCCACACCCGTTTGACGCTCAGGGGTTACTCCTGAGGGCTGTGTGTTCAGAAATCACCCCTGGCTTGGTGGGACCATATGGAACAACAGGGGATCGAACCACCGTATGTCCTAGGCTAGTGCTTGCAAGGCAGACGTCTTACCTCTAGCACCACCTCTTAGGCCCCTTATGCTGGTACAGTTTTATTAATTTTGTTTATGTTATTATTTCATTTTAACTTGCATTTTATTTATTTATTTATTTAAGTAATAATTTTTATTGGTTTTGAGGCCACATCTGCCTGTGCTCATGGCTTTATCCTGGCTCTACACCCATGGATCATTCTTAACACTGCTCAGGGGATCATATAAGGCTCCAGGGATTTAACTTAGGTCAGATGCATGCAAAGCAAGTGCCCTATCCACTGTACTGCTCCCCTGGCCCATCATTTTATGTTTTAAAGTGAGTTTACTTGTGGAGTGATTTGTATAAAACATAATTTTTTGGTATTTGGGGTTCAGGGTAAATTGTTCGAAAAACAATTTATCCAAAGAGTATATTTTTACAACTTTCCTATTAAATGAGCTCAAAATAGTAAGATTATTTCACCTGTGGACAATAGAAAAAATTATATAGTTAAGCAAGTGATAACCACCAATATCAATAATGAAATTTGATTTTCAAATCTTAATATTTTTTACATAAATCTACCAGTTTAGCAATATACTTAATACTAACTTAAGATATTTGTTCAAATCAGGCCTAAGAAGTATGCATTTTATTACAGGTAATTAGTATGAAGTTGAGTGGGGTTTAACCCGAGAGATAATACAACAGTTAAGGCCTTATGCATAGCTGACCTGAGTTCTCTCACCAGAATCACAGAAGGGACCACCCGGAGTGATCCCTGAGTGTAGAACCAGGAGTAAGCACTCAGCACCATCAGGTGTGGCCTAAAAACCAAATTAAAAAAAAAAAAAGCTAAAAGGGGAAAGGAATTCTATGGTCATGCAAGTTTGCACTGCATTAAGAAACACTCTTGTTTTTGAGTACCAGCAGTACTTCATTCTCAAAAATCTACTGTCTGAGGTTCTAGAAATGAGAAAGAGAGAGAAGGAAGGAGAACTGCAAATCTGTCTATCACTGTATAAGGAACGGAACCTTTTGTGAGAGAAACAGGCATACCTTCTTCTATCTGAGGATGAGTACCTATAATCTGCCCTTGACCATACTTGCAGTCAGGCCAGCAATAAGCACTGGGCTGAGTGATAATTCTTTGTAAAGCTTGATCTTGCCCTTGCATATCACAAGCTTTATTTTTGATGCTGGTATTATTATCAATGTCAAAATCATTTTCATTTATTAAAAATAAATGTCAAGTTACATTCCTTTCTAAAGGATGGAATTTTAATTTTCTTTGGACTTTTTCATTGCTTGGTGAAGACTAGTTTCTAATGTCTGGTGAGAGCCTACATTTCAGTTCATGTCATGAAATTACTGAGGAAGTGTGTGTGAGATTGCAAGTGTATTTGAACAGAGTCCTTTTCTCTTCAATATGAAATATTTTTATAATTATAACAGTAAACTTTTTATAATTATAACAAGTAAACTTTTTCAAAGCTTCATTATCTAACACCCTCATATTGAATTTACTTTTACTTTTTGTTGATGTTGTTGTTTTTGTTCAACTAGGACAACAGTTCAATCTAAGAGCCTAAGGTTATGGTACTATTTGAATCCTGCAGTGCTGAAGATTACTTCATTAATTTAATACAAAATACAGAGGATGGGTTATCCAAGATAAGCCATAACTCTATGATTGTAGGACCAAGTGCTATTGAGGGTTGAACTGAGTCTGGCTGCCTGAAGACAAATGCTATAACTCATGTACTATCTCTCTGACACTAACCCACTTTAACTTTAATCTAAAGGGTTTTAAAAACCCTTTCACACCTGCTTTTGTTAAGCCTAGGTCTCAACAAATTCTATTTGGATTCAGACGCCTTACCTTGCATTCATCTATTTTAAATATAAAATTTGAAGCCAGAGATATGGCTCTAAGGACTCTGCAGTGCATTCAGAAGCATAAGTTTATTCGTTAGCATCATATGGTCCACCAAGAAGCACTGAAAGTGCCACCACCATCACCCCCAAATAAAATGTGCACTGTAGGATCATTTTGAACATTTTGATCAATACATTGTCATGTATCACAATTTTTCTTCTCATAATTTCAGTTTATCTACCAATTTTATAAGCATTTATTCCACATTATTATTCTATTGAGTGATTAAAATGGTTAACCATATGTACCAAGAAAATCAATTGGTACACTTAGCAACCATTGATTAATCTGTGTTTAATACACTTAGTTGTAATCTTATACAGTTAAAATTTCCTAGCATGTCCACTGAATATGGTGTCAAATGCTTTATTTAATTTTTGAAGCTTTCTATCAATTTCTCTTTTTCTGGTCAAGTAGTAATCACTTTAGAAGAAGAAAATGTAGGCAATTTTATATGGCATTTAAAATTATTTTATTCTGGCTTCCTAATCACCATTTCTTCATCTGAAGAATGCCTCATAATCATTCTAGTATTACAAATATTTTAAATATTTTCAAGGTTGCTGACAAAATAATTTTTCTTTTGAAAATTAAAATCTACATGTGATCATGTGCTTTTATGATGTTTATTCACTCATAATTTTCAAATAACATCAATTAAGTTTTCTTGCAACTTTACACAATAATCTTAGTATTCTAAAACATAGTTTACCACACCAAAATCTTTTACTCTTTTTTTCTGCTCTTCATTTCTTTCTTAATAGTAATTACTTTATTTAAATACCATGTTTATAAAAATTTTTCATGATTGAGTTTCTGTTATACACTATATACCACCCATAATCAGTCATCAATGTCCCGACTTTCACTCTCACCCTCCCCATGCCTGCCTCTTGAAAGATATTTTACTTCTTTATCTCTCTTCCTTTTATATCACCTTTTTTGACATTATGTTTTAACTACTGTTAATAAAGGGGTGTGTGTCATACATATCAAGTTATCCTATTTTAACACCCCATTTTTGTCCAAAGTGATTAGTTCCAATTTTCCTTGTCATCATGGTCTCTTCTCTACCATAACTGCAATGATCTACTATTTGTGGCAAGTTTCCTATGAAAAACTAGTCCCTGACCCATATCTGCATTGTATCTGGATATTATTACCATACTTTTTCCTTCTTATATTTTGCTGGCTCTTCATTGCCCTATCACAGAAGGCAGAACTTTTTAGACTGTGCTTTTCTTGATCAATATAAACAAAGACCATGAGACTGCATTAAATCATATCCATTGAACAGAATTGTTCTCAGTATTATTAAGCTATTCAACTCTGAATGCACCCACAGTAGAGCCAATTATAATTGACAGCTTCATTTTTATCACATGTAGTTGCAGAGTTGAATTACTATTTACTAATGTGATCTAAGTAAAGCCTATTACTTAACAGTAGTTATTTGGACAACACAGTATTGGGTATGTGTAGTGACTGTGACCCAATAATGCTATTTTATCAGGGGAATGATTTATAATTTAGGGCAGTGCTGGCTCAGAATATTTCTAAAAATATATAGATAAACCTTAGCTTTCTTGATGTCTGCCTATTTCTATATTTTATGTCCTTTTATTTTTTAAACTTCTCTCTAATACTACTACACTGATAAAATGACTCTAAGGTTGGCTCTAGCAATTTATTATTATTTAATTTAGTTATAAGTTTTTGAAAATTATTTCTTGACCTTCTTCTAAATGACTGGAAAGGCCATATTTTCACTCGAGAGCTTGCAAGGAATAAAAGAGGATAACAAAGCATATGCAGTAAAAATAGATCTAGCTTGTCTCCTTTGCCCAATACATCCTCATTTTGCTGCAGACTGGTGGCCAACTTCTGAAGCCACAGGTCACTATTTTTCACTTGATTTAATCTTGTCTCAGCCATTTTACTAATCCAGAATTGCTTCCTTTTATGTTGCAACCTTCTTTTGAACTACTCAGAGAACCCTGTTATTTGTACTATTGGCATTTCATGAATGTCAGTGGGCAGATGTGGCTGGTGCCCCAGGGATTCCATTTATATGATGCATTGGGTGCCAATGCTCATGAACTTCCACCAGCTCTGAAATATTGCCCTTGATTTAGAATTGTTAGTTAGGAGGTGCCTAAGTATAGGGTTCTCATGACTATTACCCTGAATGGGAGAATTGTTCAGAGACAATGCCTTATCATTATGTGGAGGAGAGAAGAAATATAAGGTGTGTATTTCTGTTACTGACCTACAGAAAATAGAAGCTTTAGTCACCCATATTTATACTAGTTATAAAATGGGGAGATTTGACTAAACAATATCATATAATTTTATAGATTGCTATTTAAAGTCAAAAAACAGTGAGAAGCATTTATTGGTGGCCACATGTGTTTGGCTGTGTTTGCTGGTGCTGAAGTTGATAACTAGCTATTGAGAGTATGGGTGTTTGCCAAGGGAACAATATCAATAGAAATATTTCCAAATGGGAATATGCAGATTAACTGTTCAATTCAGCTAACTTTACAAACTGCATCATAAAAATAAATTACCTTAACAATCTCATGAGATTATTCTTTCCTAGTTCAATACATTGGAGCTTTTAGGATATTTTTATCATTAAGGCTTTAATTCTTGATTTAGTTTTAGTTTCATAACATAAAAAGAAAATTAAGATCTGCTTTTAAAAATAATATTAAGTCTTTCTGTGTATGCATATGTATAAGTGAAAGCACAAACAGATATATGTATGACCATATATTTGAAACATTGTACTTGAACATTTAAAAGTAAGATCCCTACTCCATCTGGACTTTTATGAATATTTTCCCTGTTCATGCAAGCAATTACTCTCTTAGAAGTTTCTGTGTATACCATCTGTTGCAAGACTCAATTAACTGGTACTTTGATTATCAATGCTCATTCAGCACTCAGTAAATGGGATTTATAATATGATCAGTACAGAAGAAATCCCTTTGTAAAATAAACCATTCTGATGTATTTTTACAAACCTGCAACCATCTAAGTGGCTTTAACATGAACAGTTTTCAACACTTCATTATAAAAAGAGAAGAGAGCAGAATCATTTGAGGACAAATTTAAGTAATCATATTTCCATCATTTATAATTTTACAACAGTTCTTAAGAGATACATCTCTTTTACACTAAGATATAGTGTATCTTAGAAAGGTGGATTGCATTGTTGAAAGTCCTAACACTCAGGAAGAAGCAGAGTAGTAAAATAAATCCAACTCTGATACTCTCAAATAGTTCTTTTCATTCTGTCCCTGCCTTAGTCTGGAAATGTCTATTCTACCTAAAATTTCTGAACCTGACTTTTAGCCTTCTCAGGAAATTCAAAATGTAACCACTTATAATAATGCCCTATTTTTACTCCAAATTGAGGGAATTAAAATTTTTGTTGCAAGGGGACAAAGTGCTACCATTAGATTTTTGCAAATGAGTAATATATATTTGTCTGAGGATCTTCAATATGTCTTTCTCCAAATTATTTGGGTATTCTGTAGTCATTTTAAAGTCAAAATACAAAAAACTTCTTAAAAATCCACCTTCCCAAACTTTTCTCCTTCTCTATTTTCTGAGATACTGTCATTATTTCAAGCTTCAGAAAGGCTCATAATTTTTTTTTATTTATTTATTTTTTAATTTTTTTTTATTTAAACACCTTGATTACATACATGATTGTGTTTGGGTTTCAGTCATAAAAGGAACACTACCCATCACCAGTGCAACATTCCCATCACCCAAGTCCCAAATCTCCCTCCTCCCCACCCGACCCCCGCCTGTACCCTAAACAGGCTCAACATTTCCCTCATACATTCTCAATATTAGGACAGTTCAAAATGTAGTTATTTCTCTAACTAAACTCATCACTCTTTGTGGTGAGCTTCCTGGGGTGAGCTGGAACTTCCATCTCTTTTCTCTTTTGTGTCTGAAAATTATTATTACAAGGGTGTCTTTCATTTTTCTTAAAACCCATAGATGAGTGAGACCATTCTGCGTTTTTCTCTCTCTCTCTGACTTATTTCACTCAGCATAATAGATTCCATGTACATCCATGTATAGGAAAATTTCATGACTTCATCTCTCCTGACAGCTGCATAATATTCCATTGTGTATATGTACCACAGTTTCTTTAGCCATTCGTCTGTTGAAGGGCATCTTGGTTGTTTCCAGAGTCTTGCTATGGTAAATAGAGCTGCAATGAATATAGGTGTAAGGAAGGGGTTTTTGTATTGTATTTTTGTGTTCCTAGGGTATATTCCTAGGAGTGGTATAGCTGGATCGTATGGGAGCTCGATTTCCAGTTTTTGGAGGAATCTCCATATCGCTTTCCATAAAGGTTGAACTAGACAGCATTCCCACCAGCAGTGGATAAGAGTTCCTTTCTCTCCACATCCCCGCCAACACTGTTTATTCTCATTCTTTGTGATGTGTGCCATTCTCTGGGGTGTGAGGTGGTATCTCATCGTTGTTTTGATTTGCATCTCCCTGATGATTAGTGATGTGGAACATTTTTTCATGTGTCTTTTGGCCATTTGTATTTCTTCTTTGTCAAAGTGTCTGTTCATTTCTTCTCCCCATTTTTTGATGGGGTTAGATGTTTTTTTCTTGTAAAGTTCTGTCAGTGCCTTGTATATTTTGGAGATTAGCCCCTTATCTGATGGGTATTGGGTGAATAGTTTCTCCCACTCAGTGGGTGGCTCTTGTATCCTGGGCACTATTTCCTTTGAGGTGCAGAAGCTTCTCAGCTTAATATATTCCCATCTGTTAATCTCTGCTTTCACTTGCTTGGAGAGTGCAGTTTCCTCCTTGAAGATGCCTGTAATGTCCTGTAGTGTTTTGCCTATGTGCTGTTCTATATATCTTATGGTTTTGGGGCTGATATCGAGGTCTTTAATCCATTTGGATTTTACCTTTGTACATGATGTTAGCTGGGGGTCTAAGTTCAATTTTTTGCAAGTGGCTATCCAATTGTGCCAACACCACTTGTTGAAGAGGCTTTCCCTGCTCCATTTAGGATTTCCTGCTCCTTTATCAAAAATTAGATGGTTGTATCTCTGGGGAACATTTTCTGAGTATTCAAGCCTATTCCACTGATCTGAGGACCTATCCTTATTCCAATACCATGCTGTTTTGATAACTGTTGCTTTGTAGTACAGTTTAAAGTTGGGAAAAGTAATTCCTCCCATATTCTTTTTCCCAATGATTGCTTTAGCTATTCGAGGGTGTTTATTGTTCCAAATGAATTTCAAAAGTGTCTGATCCACTTCTTTGAAGAATGTCATGGGTATCTTTAGAGGGATGGCATTAAATCTGTATAATGCCTTGGGGACTATTGACATTTTGATGATGTTAATCCTGCCAATCCATGAGCAGGGTATGTGTTTCCATTTCCGTGTGTCCTCTCTTATTTCTTGGAGCAGAGTTTTATAGTTTTCTTTGTATAGGTCCTTCACATATTTAGTCAAGTTGATTCCAAGATATTTGAGTTTGTGTGGTACTATTGTGAATGGGGTTGTTTTCTTAATGTCCATTTCATCCTTATTACTATTGGTATATAGAAAGGCCATTGATTTTTGTGTGTTAATTTTGTAGCCTGCCACATTGCTATATGAGTCTATTGTTTCTAGAAGCTTTTTGATAGAGTCTTTAGGGTTTTCTAAGTAGAGTATCATGTCATCTGCAAACAGTGAGAGCTTGACTTCTTCCTTTCCTATCTGGATTCCCTTGATATCCTTTTCTTGCCTAATCACTATAGCAAGTACTTCCAGTGCTATGTTGAATAGGAGTGGTGAGAGAGGACAGCCTTGTCTTGTGCCAGAATTTAGAGGGAAGGCTTTCAGTTTTTCTCCATTGAGGATAATATTTGCCACTGGCTTGTGGTAGATGGCCTTCACTATATTGAGAAAGGTTCCCTCCATTCCCATCTTGCTGAGAGTTTTGATCAAGAATGGGTGTTGGACCTTATCAAATGCTTTCTCTGCATCTATTGATATGATCATGTGGTTTTTATTTATCTTGTTATTGATGTTGTGTATTATGTTGATAGATTTACGGATGTTAAACCAGCCTTGCATTCCTGGGATGAAACCTACTTGATCGTAGTGGATGATCTTCTTAACGAGGCATTGAATCCTATTTGCCAGGATTTTGTTGAGGATCTTTGCATCTGCATTCATCAGTGATATTGGTCTGTAATTTTCTTTTTTGGTAGCGTCTCTGTCTGGTTTAGGTATCAAGGTGATGTTGGCTTCATAAAAGCTATTTGGAAGTGTTTCTGTTTGTTCAATTTCATGAAAGAGTCTTGCCAAGATTGGCAGTAGTTCCTCTCGGAAAGTTTGATAGAATTCATTAGTGAATCCATCTGGACCTGGGCTTTTGTTTTTTGGCAGACATTTGATTACTGTTTTAATTTCATCAATGGTGATGGGGGTGTTTAGATATGCTACATCCTCTTCCTTCAACCGTGGAAGATTATAAGAGTCCAAGAATTTATCCATTTCTTCCAGGTTCTCATTTTTAGTGGCGTAGAGTTTTTCAAAGTAGTTTCTGATTACCCTTTGAATCTCTGTCATATCAGTAGTGATCTCTCCTTTTTCATTCCTGATACGAGTTATCAAGTTTCTCTCTCTCTCTTTCTTTGTTAGGTTTGCCAGTGGTCTATCAATCTTGTTTATTTTTTCAAAGAACCAACTTCTGCTTTCGTTGATCTTTCAGATTGTTTTTTGAGTTTCCACTTCGTTGATTTCTGCTCTCAGCTTTGTTATTTCCTTCTGTCTTCCTATTTTTGGGTTCTTTTGTTGAGCATTTTCTAGTTCTATTAGCTGTGTCATTAAGCTACTCAGGTAAGCTCCTTCTTCCTTCCTGATGTGTGCTTGCAAAGCTATAAATTTTCCTCTCAGTACTGCTTTTGCTGTGTCCCATAAGTTCTGAGAGTTTGTGTCTTTATTGTCATTTGTTTCCAGGAACCTTTTGATTTCCTCCTTGATTTCATCTCGGACCCACTGGTTATTGAGCATGAGGCTGTTTAACTTCCAGGTGTTAAAGTGTTTCTTCTGAGTCCCTTTGGAGTTCACAAATAATTTCAGAGCCTTGTGGTCAGCGAAGGTAGCCTGCAAAATTTCTATCCTCTTGATCTTATGGAGGTATGTTTTATGTGCCAGCATGTAGTCTATCCTGGAGAATGTCCCATGTACATTGGAGAAGAATGTGTATCCAGGTTTCTGGAGATGGAGTGTCCTATATATATCCACTAGGCCTCTTTCTTCCATTTCTCTCCTCAGGTCTAGTATATTCTTGTTGGGTTTCAGTCTGGTTGACCTGTCCAGTGTTGACAAAGCCGTGTTAAGGTCCCCCACAATTATTGTGTTGTTGTTGATATTATTTTTCAGATTTGTCAACAGTTGTATTAAATATTTTGCTGGCCCCTCATTCGGTGCATATATGTTTAGGAGAGTGAATTCTTCCTGCTCTACGTACCCCTTGATTAATATAAAATGTCCGTCTTTGTCCCTTACAACCTTCCTGAGTATAAAGTTTGCATTATCTGATATTAGTATGGCCACTCCAGCTTTTTTATGGGTGTTGTTTGCTTGGATAATTTTTCTCCAGCCTTTTATTTTGAGTCTATGTTTGTTCTGACTATTCAGGTGCGTTTCTTGTAGGCAGCAGAAGGTTGGATTGAGTTTTTTGATCCATTTAGCCACTCTGTGTCTCTTAACTGGTGCATTTAGTCCATTGACATTGAGAGAAAGAATTGTCCTGGGATTTAACGCCATCTTTATTTCAAAATTTGGTGTGTCTTTTGGGTAGTCTTGTCTTAGATTAGGTCTTTCAGTTTTTCTCTTAAGACTGGTTTTGTGTCTGTGAAGTTTCTGAGCTGTTTTTTGTCTGTGAAACCATGTATTCTTCCGTCAAAACGGAAAGTGAGTTTTGCTGGGTATAGTATTCTGGGTGAAGCATTTATTTCATTCAGTCTTGTCACAATATCCCACCACTGCTTTCTGGCATTGAGTGTTTCTGGTGACAGGTCTGCTGTAAATCTCAGGGAAGCTTGCTTGAACGTGATTTCCCCTTTTGATCTTGCTGTTTTCATAATTCTGTCTCTATCTGTGGGATTTGTCATTGTGACTAGGATGTGTCTTGGGGTGGTTTTTCTGGGGTCTCTTTTGGTTGGTACTCTTCGGGCATGCAGGATTTGATCACATATATTCTTTAGCTCTGGAAGTTTCTCTTTAATGATGTTCTTGACCATTGATTCTTCCTGGAAATTTTCTTCCTGGGTCTCTGTGACTCCAATGATTCTTAAGTTGTTTCTGTTGATCTTATCATAGACTTCTATTTTCATCTGTTCCCATTCTTTGACTAATTTTTCCATTGTCTGCTCATTTGCTTTAAGTTTTTTGTCCAATCTCTCCTGCTGTATGGAATTGTTATGTATCTCATCTTCCACAGCACCAAGTCTATTCTCAGCTTCTGATACCCTGTCCCAGAGCTTATCCATTTTGTCATTCACTTCGTTTACTGACTTTTTCAGTCCTGTTAGTTGACATGTTATTTCAGTTTGGAGTTTTGTCATTTCTGCCTTCATATTTTCTTGGTTCTTATTAGTGTTCTGTTCAACTCGATCCATGGTTTCTTGGAGTCTGTTGAGCACCTTCCATATTGCTAGTCTAAAGTCCTTATCTGAGAGGTTGATTAGTTGTTCAGTCATTATCTGGTCCTCAGAATTGTCATCTTCATTCTCTATGTCTGATGCTGGCCTGCGTTGTTTCCCCATTGTCACACTTGTATTGTGGGTTTTTCTACGTGTTGTGGTGGTATTCATTGTCTATATGATGTAGGCAGCACACTCCTCTGGCTCCTCCCTTTCTGGATGGGCTGACTTGCCTCTAAGGGAGGGGAGTCCTCCGTGGATGAAGCCTCACACTGGGTCAAATCTTAGGCCCGAGCATGCAACAGAGAAGACAGTCCAGAGAGAAATGTTTGCTTCTGTGATATAGCGCCGTTCTTAGTGTGATTTTTCCTTCTTGTTGCAATGGTGTTCTTTCCTTAGAAAGAGTGTACGGCCACGTAGCGAAGCGGAGCGTCCGTGCTCCTCTGAGCCTCTTTTTGCCCCACTCGCAAGAGTTTCACGCAAGAGGACAGTAGACAGACATAGACAGGTCACACTCACAGTCTTTCACAGCTGAGCCCCACTGGGCCGGTGTACTTTCGCGGATTTTCCCCGCCTGGTGTCACACACAGGGAGCCAGCTTTTGCAAAGGTTAGCCGGTTTTTATGCTCTGAAGTCCCTCCCTGAAAATCGCGTCTGGGCGAGCGAGGTTTCTGGAGGCTCTTTTTGCCCCACTCGCAAGAGTTTCATGCAAGAGGACAGTAGACAGACATAGACAGGTCACACTCACAGTCTTTCACAGCTGAGCCCCACTGGGCCGGTGTACTTTCGCGGATCTTCCCCGCCTGGTGTCACACACAGGGAGCCAGCTTTTGCAAAGGTTAGCCGGTTTTTATGCTCTGAAGTCCCTCCCTGAAAATGGCGTCTGGGCGAGCGAGGTTTCTGGAGGCTCTTTTTGCCCCACTCGCAAGAGTTTCACGCAAGAGGACAGTAGACAGACATAGACAGGTCACACTCACAGTCTTTCACAGCTGAGCCCCACTGGGCCGATGTACTTTCGCGGATTTTCCCCACCTGGTGTCACACACAGGGAGCCAGCTTTTGCCACGTCTCTCCCTTTATCAGAACAACTTCATATTAAGGCTCATAATTTTAATGTTCCCTTTTTCCCTTCAGAAATTTCAAAGAAAAGACTTTAGTTTCTTGAATAGATATTTTACTCTAATTGAGAAAAAGGTTTAGTTCCTGGGAAAGTCCTTGAATTTTGTATAGAAAATTAATACACTTAACTGTAGATTTTTATGAAGGCGTGGTAATTTATTTAATAACTCCAAGAAGGTTGTTTTGGATTTATGTATGTCCTATACCCAGAACATATGTTGATTTCTCACCAGTTTCTTTGTTAATATTTCCTGTATATCCTGCTTTTGTTCCATAATGCTAGCTCACTGAAACTATGCCTCAAAGTCCACCAATGTCCTAGTCTGTCAATGATACTCTATGGTCCAACACTTGACATCCTTGGTCTACTCCAAAATTCTATGTTCTTACAGATCCTTGTCCTTCTATTTGAATTTCTTTTATTCTCAGGTTCCAATGATATGGGTGAAGACAGCTTCTTTCCTGTCATCTGTCCAAGTGAGAAATCAAAGATGAAGTTGCCTGAACTGTATTACTTTTGTAAGAGTTCTTTCTATAAAGTGCTTGGAGATAAAGATAAAGAGTATGGAGACTAACAATGAAGAGCTAAATGACTCATTAGGAAGTTAAAAGAAGGTGATTTTGTGGAATATATTAACCCTACTTTTATTTTATGTATTCTGATGCTTTGAAATTTGGACTCGTCTTTCTTATTGTCTTATTTAAGTACTATGGCTACAGAATTGTTTGTATTTGGGTTTCAGTCATAGAATGTAGACCACACTTCACCAGTGTACCTTTCCCACCAGGAGTGTCTCCCATTCCCCACCCCCACCTTCAAGGAAGGCATTTTGCATCTGTGTGTGTGTGTGTGTGTGTCTTTCTCCCTCTTTAAGACTGTGGTTTGCACTATTGTTAATAAAAGGGTGGCATGCATGACACTGTATCCTCTTTAAGCATTCAGTTCTTTTCCAGAGTGATCAATTTTATTTATCATTGTCATAGTAGATCCATCTCTACTCTAATTGTACTCATTGCTCTTTGTGGCAAACTTCTTACCATAAACTGGTCCTCCTGATCCTCATCTCTATTGTCTCTGGATATTATTATCATACTATATTTTATTTTCTTATAACCCACAAATGAGTGAGATTATTCTGTCTATCCCTCTTCCTCTGTTTCATTTTGCTTATTATAATAATCTCCATTTTTATTCATGTATAAGATTTCATTACTTCATTTTCCAAATGGATGCATAGTATTCCATTGTGTATATTGTGTATATATTGTTTAGATTCAGTTTCTTTAGCCACTTATCTGCTGTCTGGCACCTGGTTTGTTTCCAACTCCTGGCTATTATAAATAGTGTTGTGATAAATATGAGAGTGTAGAGGGCATTTTTTGCATCTTTTTGCTTTTACCTAGAGTAAACTAGGAGTGGTATTTCTGAATTATATAAGAGCACACTTTCTAGCTTTTTGAATAATGTCCATACTACAGCCACCCCTGTCTAATCCTGAGGCCACCGCTAAAAGAAAGAATCAGGCTCAAGAGGCCTTAATTGCCTGTACACACAGGAGAGGGCATCCAGCTTAGAGATCTTGGCTGCCTGTACATGAGACACTCAGGGAAAGGGGGAAACTGATGGGGCCATAGCATAAATATTATTTGAAACATAACCACTAGCATTCTAAAGAACTTTATTTGAGCCTCTCTTAAAGACTACTCTGATTTCTATAATCTCACCCTGTCACAAGCAGTTGTGTATATTCAAGCAATTCTTTATTTACAATATTATGATATTATTAGCATTGTTGTTAGCTTAAGTGCGTTCATATTAATGGTTAATATTTTTAACCTCAACTCAGCTCAGAATGCATGAACTGGTACAAGGCCAAAATTTAAAAAACAAAACAAAACAAAAAACATCTCTGAAAATTGACCATGCTAGCATGCTAATAAAAAAGAACAATTTTAGAAAAGGCCCTGGGTTTGTAAAGATAAACAAACAGCTTGCCTTGTGCATTGTCTGGTACAGTGTGAAAATTGACAGTTATGTCTGAAGTATGATGTCTTGCTATGAAATTTAGTATGTGTCTTTCTGTAATTTTCAATAGACAGACTAAATTTTAACCCTGCTTCTAAGTGTCTGATCTCTGTTTCCCAGTTGCCAACTCCATGCACCCACTTTCTGAACAGGGACTCTGAGAATTCCCTTAGTGTCTGGAACAATTCTAAATTGTTTCTTCAACTAGCCCATCTTATGAAAACCATGATATAGGTCCTTGCCTTAGTACTCACATTTCCACATTACCACTAAGTCCAGTATTTCCTCAGGTGACCCAGCCAAATACTAAAGGCTCTCTGCTAGAAACTGAAAGTAATTAACTATCTTTTTGGAGGGTTGGGGGCATACCTGGTGGTGCTCAGGGATTGCTCCTGGCTATATGCTCAGAAATTACTACTGGCTCAGTGGACCATATGGGATGCTGAGGATCAAACCTGCATCCATCCTGGGTCAGCCAAACACCCTACTGCTGTGAACCACTCCAGCCTTAATAAACTATTTTTTAACTGAAGTTGTCTGTTGTCTCTTGGTCTTTACTGAACCTCGTTTTTTTCTATTAATTTACTAAATTTTAAAACAGAAGGAGTACCATTTAGGAAAGGACTAGATGAAGAAAGAGTAAGTCCCAATGATAGCTATATAAAAAAAATTCTATGTAGAGAGAACTGAAATTTGTTTGAGAAACAGCAAGCTGGTCATGTGGCAAAAGTTGCACAAACAAGCAAAGAGAAGAACTCTAGGTCATGAATAAGCAAAGATGTATACATAATATATGCAGCTGATTTAATGAAGGGCAATGCATTGGGCTGAATATTTGGTTCTCTCTCCTGTTCATACTTTGAAGTCATTTTCCCCAGTGTGATAGTATTTAAGGTGGGAGCTCTAGAAGGTAATTAGATCATGAAGAGAAGCCTTCAAAACAAAATTCAAGTCCTTCAAATAATAGAAATAAAAGACAATGGGGCTTTAATTTGAAGATACAATGAGTATAGGCACCATTGTAATTCAGAAAGAAACTTTCAAGAAGAATCACATCTGCTAGTAACCAGGATTTTATCCCAGCTTAAAGAATAGAGATAAATGAATTTCTTTAGCATAAGATACCCAATCGTATGGTATATCTGTTATAGCAGACTAAATAGACTAACATGGGCAGATACCTGAAACTGATGGTTATTGGAAAGTCAGTGGGGTGTAGCACAGGGAAAGTGTGGATAGTTAAACATTCTTCTAGATAATGAAAAACTATTGTAAAGCAGAGACTGGGATATACAGACATTTCAAATCTCTCATGAGATATTTTTAAGAACAGAAATGACCACTAAAATGCTCTTATGAATGACGAAAGAAAACTCTGCTTTCTTATCTTGTTCTCTGACTATAAGGAAATGTGTAAAATTGTGTGTGAGGGTTGAATTTGGGAAGGGCATTTTCACAAACCAAACCATTAACTGGATCGTTTTCATGCCCTAGATTCCATTTTGCATATTTTTGACTAAATAAAGCATCTTTCACTCTTAGTTTTTTTAAAGTGGAGAAAAATTTAGGTCAGGGATACTAGTAATAGAGTAGGTCAGAACTGTACAATCTGAAAAGGACTTACGCATGTGTATTTAAATGTAATACTTATTATGCATATGGTAGATATAATTAGTATGCAAGTGCTGGGCATAAACTAATTAAAAAGCCTTTCTTGCATATCTTATCACTGTTCCAAGCCTGAGGGAGGCTGAGAGATATAAAAGAGTATTCACCTCAAAGAGTAGTTTTCAAGATAAGCAGAGATAAAGAAACTGATATATGGTAAGGGTCACATTTTTGTGGTATAAATTCTAACTTTTCTATAAATTCAGAAGGGAGGGAAATACAAAAATTTTACACAATAAATTAAAAGCTTGGTTTTATTTTTGACATTAGGGAAAGTATGAGATATACATAAATAAATAGTAGCTAGTGTGCACAAAGGGAGTGAAGTATGATAGCAGAAGAAAACATGAAATGTTTATAGACAGTACAGAGTTCCAACTCCTTAGAAAAAGAAAATTACAAGGCCTGACTGTGAGAAATTATGAGTGTTGTCTGTGTGTGTTTGTCTCCTGTCATGTTGCTTGAACCACTTGGGAGTGGGCTGAAAAGAGGCTCCAGAAAACTCGCTCTCCCAGAGGCTCATTCAAGGGTGGGCACACCAAGGAACTGCTTCATAACATGAAAACTGGCTATAAGCAGTACTTTGCAGAAGTCAGGTCCCCTGATTGTGAGGTCAGGCTGGGAATATCTACGAAATTACGCCTGCCCAGTGGGGCCTGACCATGAAAAATTGTGAGTACTGTCTGTGTATGTCTGTCTCCTGTCCTGTTGCTTGAACCTCTTGGGAGTGGGCCGAAAAGAGGCTCCAGAAGAGCACGGCTGCTCCACTTCGCTATGCAGTCATGCGCTCTTTCTAAGGAAAGAACGCCATTGAAACAAGAAGAAAAAAAAATCATACTAAGAACTGTACTGGAGGCTGAACTCTGCTGGAACTCAGATGCCAGCACCCCAATCTGCCTGTCTTCTGTGCTGTGCTCCATTTTCAGCCTGATTTCATCCTGTGTGTGGCTCATCTGCGGATGGCTTGCCTTCCCTGGAGCCTTCCCTGGAGGTGAGTTTATAAACCCAGAAAGGGGAAGGCACTGAACTCTGCTGGAACGCAGATGCCAGCACCCCTATCTGACTGTCTTCTGTGCTGTGCTCCATTTTCGACCTGATTTCATCCTGTGTATGGCTCATCTGCAGATGGCTCGCCTTCCCTGGAGCCTTCCCTGGAGCTGAGCTTACATGTGCACAAAGGGGAAGCCGCTGAACTCTGCTGGAAATCAGATGCCAGCACCCCTCTCTGCCTGTCTTCTGTGCTGGGCTCCATTGTTGGCCTGATTTCATCCTGTGTGTGGTTCATCTGTGAATGGCTCACCTTCCCTGGAGCCTTCCCTGGAGGTGAGTTTACAAGCCAGAAAGGGGAAGCCACTGAACTCTGCTGAAACTCAGATGCCAGCACCCCTATCTGCCTGTCTTCTGTGCTGGGCTCCATTATTGGCCTAATTTCATCCTGTGTGTGGCTCATCTGTGGATGGCTTGCCTTCCATGGAGCCTTCCCTGGAGCTGAGCTTACACGTGCAGAAAGGGAAAGCCGCTAAACCCTGATGAAACTCAGATGCCAACACCCCTATCTGCCTGTCTCCTGTGCTGGGCTCCATTATTGGCCTGATTTCATCCTTTGTGTGGCTCATCTGCAGATAGCTTGCCTTCCTTGTAGCATTCCCTGGAGCTGAGCTTACATGCCCAGAAAGGGGAACCGCTAAACTCTGCTGGAACTCAGATGCCAGCACCCCTATCTGCCTGTCTTCTGTGCTGTGCTCCATTTTCGGCCTGATTTCATCCTGTGTGTGGCTCATCTAAGGACGGCTCATCTTCCCCTGGAGCCTTCCCTGGAGGTGAGTTTACAAGCCCAGAAAGGGTGGAGCCAGAGGAGCACGGCCGCTCTGCTCCGCTTCCCGGCCGTGCACATCATTTAGCCAATGAATACAACCACAACACATAGAAAAACCCACAATACAAGTGTGACAATGGGGAAACAACACAGGCCAGTGCCAGACATAGAGAATGACGATGGCAACTCTGATGATTTGAACATGACCAACCAATTAGTCAGTCTCTCAGATAAGGAGTTTAGAGTTGCAATATGGAAGATGTTCAAAGAACTCAAAGAAAGTATAGAAGAGAAAACTAATAAGAATCAAAATAATATGAAAATAGAAATCAGAAAACACCAAACTGAAATTTCAGGTCAAATAACAGGTCTGAAAAACTCAGTAGATGAATTGAAGAAAAACATAGTTGAGCTTTCTCACAGGTTAACAGCAGCTGAGGATAGAATTAGTACAAAGGAAGATGACATGAATAACAATTCCATACAGCAGAAGAAATTGGTAAAACTTCTTAAAGCAAATTGATCAAACAATGGAAAAATTACTCCAAGAATGGGAACAGATGAAAATAAAAGTCTATGATAAGCTCAACAGAAACAACTTAAGAATTATTGGAGTCCCAGAGACACAGGAAGAAATACTCCAGGAAGAATCAATGGTCAAGAACATCATTAAAGAGAAACTACCAGAGCTAATGAATACATGTGATAAAATCCTGCATGCCCGAAGAGTACCAACTAAAAGGACCTCAGAAAAAAATATCCCAAGACACATCCTAGTCACAATGACAAATCTCACAGATAGAGACAGAATACTGAAAGCAGCAAGATCGAAAAGAGAAATTACATTCAAGGGAACATCCTTGAGATTTACTGTAGAACGGAAACACTCAAGACCAGAAGGCAGTGGTGGGACATAGTGATAAAACTCAATGAAATAAATATTTCGCTTAGAATACTGCACCCAGCAAAACTCACTTTCAGGTTTAAAGGAAGAATACATGGTTTCACAGACAAACAACAGCTCAGAAACTTTACAGACTCAAAACCATTTTTAAAGAAAAACCGAATGGCCTACTTTAAGACAAGACTTACCAATAGACACACAAAATTTTAATATAAAGATGGCACCAACTCCCAGGACAATTCTTTCTCTTGATGTCAATGGACTAAATGCACCAGTCAAGAGACACAGAGTGGCTAAATGGATCAAAAAACTCAATCCAACCGTCTGCTGCCTACAAGAAACGCACCTGAATAGTCAGAATATAGACTCAAAATAAAAGGCTGGAGGAAAATCATCCAAGCAAACAACACCTATAAAAATGCAGGAGTGGCCATACTAATATCAGATGATGCAAACTTTATACTTAGGAAAGTTTTAAGGGACAAAGATGGACATTTTGTATTAATCAAGGTATATGTACAGCAGGAAGAAATCACTTTCCTAAATATCTATGCACTGAATGAGGGGCCAGCAAAATATTTAATAAAATTTTTGGCAAATCTTAAAAATAATATCAATAACAACACAATAATTGTGGGAGACCTCAATATGGCATTGTCAACACTTGACAGGTCAACCAGACTGAGAACCAACAATAATATACTGGACCTGAAAAGAGAAATGGAAGGAAGAGGCCTAATATATACAGGACAGTCCACCCCCAGAAGCCTGGATACACATTCTTCTCTAATGTACATGGGACATTCTCCAGGATAGACTACATGCTAGCACATAAAACATAACTCCATAATATCAAGAGGAGAGAAATTTTGCAGGCTACCTTCAGTGACCATGAAACCCTAAAATTATATGTGAACTACAAAGGGACACAAAAGAAAAACTTTAATACCTGAAAGTTAAACAGCCTAATACTGAATAACCAGTGTGTCTGAGATAAAATCAAAGAGGAAATCAAAACCTTCCTAGAAACAAATGAAAATAGAGACACAAACTATCAGAACTAATGGAACACAGCAAAAGCCATACTGAGAGGAATATTTATAGCTCTGCAAGCACACATAAGGAAAGAAGGGGAATACCTGAATAGCTAAGGATGCAGCTTATAGAATTAGAAAGTACTCAACAATGGGACTCAAAAATAGGGAGACAGAAGGAAATAACTATGCTAAGAGCAGAAATCAATGAAGTGGAAACCTGAAAATCAATCCAAAAAATCAACAAAAGAAGAAGTTGGTTCTTTGAAAAAATAAACAAGATGGATAGACCACTGGCAAAACTAACAAAGAGAGAGAAACTTGATAACTCGTATTAGGAATGAAAAAGGAGAGATCACTACTGATATGGTAGAGATCCAAAGGGTAATCAGAAACTACTTTGAGAAACTCTATGCCACTAAAAATGAAAACCTGGAAGAAATGGATACATTTTTGAACTCTTATAATCTTTCACGGTTGAAAGAAGAGGATGTAGCATATCTAAATACACCCATCACTATTGAGGAAATTAAGACAGTAATCAAATATCTGCCCCAAAACAAAAGTCCAGGCCCAGATGGATTTACTAATGAATTCTTTCAAACCTTTCAAGAGGAAATTCTACCAATCCTGGCAAGAATCTTTCATGAAATTGAAAAAATGGAAACACTTCCAAATAGGTTTTATGAAGCCAACATCACCTTGATACCTAAACCAGACAGATGCTACCAAAAAACAAAATTACAGACCAATATCGCTGATGAATACAGATGCAAAGATCCTCAACAAAATCCTGGCAAATAGGATTCAATGCCTCATTAAGAAGATCATCCACTACGATCAAGGCTGTTTAACATCCATAAATCTATCAAGATAGTACACAACATCAACAACAAGAAAAATAGAAATCACATGATCATATCAATAGACGCAGAGAAAGCATTTGATAAGGTCCAACACCCATTCTTGATCAAAACTCTCAGCAAGATGGGAATGGAAGGAACCTTTCTCAATATAGTTAAGGCCATCTACCACAAGCCAGAGGCAAATATTGCCCTCAATGGAGAAAATCTGAAAGCCTTCCCTCTAAATTCTGGCACAAAACAAGGCTGTCCTCTCTCACCACTTCTATTCAACATAGCACTAGAAGTACTTGCTATAACTATTAGGCAAGAAAAAGATATCAAGGGAATCCAGATAGAAAAGAAAGAAGTCAAGCTCTTGCTGGTTGCAGATGACATGATACTCTACCTAGGAAACCTTAAAGTAGGGCCCGGAGAGATAGCACAGCGGTGTTTGCCTTGCAAGCAGCCAATCCAGGACAAAGGTGGTTGGTTCAAATCCCGGTGTCCCATATGGTCCCCTGTGCCTGCCAGGAGCTATTTCTGAGCAGACAGCCAGGAGTAACCCCTGAGCACTGCTGGGTGTGGCCCAAAAAACAAAAAACAAAAAAAAAAAAAAGATAGAAAGAAAACCCAAAAGTCTTTACGAAAAAGCTTCCAGAAACAATAAACTCATATAGCAAGGTGGCAGGCTACAAAATTAAACACAAAAATCAATGGCCTTTTTATACAGCAATAGTAATAAGGAAGAAATGGACATTAAGAAAACAACCCCGTTCAAAATAGTGCCACACAAACTCAAATATCTTGGAATCAACTTGACTAAAAATGTGAAGGACCTATACAAAGAAAACTATGAAACTCTGCTCCAAGAAGTTAGCAAGGACACATGGATATGAAAACACATACCCTGCTCATGGATTGGCAGGATTAACATCAATAAAATGGCAATACTCCCCAAGGCATTATACAGATTTAATGCGACCCCTTCAAAGAAGTGGATCAGGCACTATTGAAATTCATTTGGAACAATAAATACCCTAGAATAGCTAAAGCAATCATTGGGGAAAAGAAAATGGGAGTAATAACTTTCCCCAACTTTAAACTGTACTACAAAGCAATAGTTATCAAAACAGCATGGTAATGGAATAAAGATAGGCCCTCAGATCAGTGGAATAGGCTTGAATACTCAGAGAATGTTCCCCAGACATACAATCACCTAATTTTTGATAAAGGAGCAAGAAATCCTAAATGGAGCAAAGAAAGCCTCTTCAAAAATTGGAGTTGGCACTACTGGCTAGCCACTTGCAAAAAATTGAACTTAGAACCCTAGTTAACATCATGTACGAAGGTAAAATCCAAATAGAAGAAAGACCTCGATATCAGACCCAAAACCATAAGATATATTGAACAACACTTAGGTAAAACACTCCAGGACATTGAGACTAAAGGCATATTCAAGGAGGAAACTGCAGTCTCCAAGCAAGTGAAAGCAGAGATTAACAAATTGGAAATATTAAACTGAGAAGCTTCTGCACCTCAAAAGAAATAGCGTCCAGGATACAAGAGCCCCCCATTGAGTGGGTGAAACTATTCACCCAATACCCATTAGACAAGGGGCTATTCTCCAAAATATACAAGGCACTGACAGAAATTTACAAGAAAAAAAATTTAGTCCCATCAAAAAATTGGAGGAATAAATGGACAGACAATTTGACAAAGAAGAAATACAAATGGCCAAAAGACACAAGAAAAAATGCTCCACATCACTAATCATCAGGGAGATGCAAATCAAAACAACTATGAGGTACAACCTCACACCCCAGAGATTGGCACACATCACAAAGAATGAGAACAAGCAGTGTTGGCGGGGATGTGTAGAGAAAGAAACTCTTATCCACTGCTGGTGGGAATGCCATCTAGTTCAACCTTTATGGAAAGCAATATGGAGATTTCTCCAAAAACTGGAAATTGAGCTCCCATACAATCCAGCTATACCACTCCTAGGAATATACCCTAGGAACACAAAAGTACAGTACAAAATTCCCTTCCTTACACCTATATTCATTGCAGCACTATTTACCATAGCAAGACTCTGGAAACAGCCAAGATACCCTTCAACAGATGAATGGCTAAAGAAACTGTGGTACATATACACAATGGAATATTATGCAGCTCTCAGGAGAGATGAAGTCATGAAATTTGAAATTTTCCTATATGTGGATGTACATCGAATCTGTTATACTGAGTGAAATAATTCAGAGGGAGAGAGAAAAACGCAGAATGGTCTCACTCATCTATGGGTTTTAAGAAAAATGAAAGACATTCTTGCAATAACAACTTTCAGACACAAAAGGAAAAGAGCTTGATGTAACAGCTCACCTCATGAAGCTCACCACAAACAGCGGTGAGTTTAGTTAGATAAATAACTAAGTTTCGAACTATCCTAATAATGAGAATGTATGAGGGAAATTAAAATCCTGTCTAGAGTACAGGCGGGAATTGGGTGGGGAGGAGGGAGATTTGGGACATTGGTGATGGGAATGTTGCACTGGTGATGGTAGTGTTCTTTACATGGCTGAAACCCAAACACAATCATGTATGTAATAACTTTGTTTAAAAAAAGAATTAAATTAAAAATTACAGTAAAAAAAAAGAAAATTATGGGAGCTGTAGAGATTGTACAGTAGATTGGTCATTTACTTTGTATGTAGCAGATCCAGATTCAGTCTCTAGCACTTTATATGATCTTCTAAGACTTCCAGGAGTGATGTATGAGTGCAGAGCCAGGAGTAAGTTCTGAGCACCATTGATTTGGTTCAAAAACAAAAACAAAAAGAAAAACAAAAAAAAGAAAAGATAAAGGAGGAAAAAGAAGTGTTCTGAATTTTGAAAACAAAATAACTAGGTCTTTAGTGGAAAGTGGGGGAGATAGAAAATAATTACTAATTTTTCAAACAAAGAATTGACATTATGATGTAATAATTTTTAAATTTTATGTATAGATGTAAATTACTTTATTTAAAGATTATGCATTATTTATAATTGACCATAATTCATTTATTTCTAGGAAAGTGGGAGTAAAATTATAAAAACAGAAAGAAAGGAAAGAAGAAAGCAATCAGAAAATTTATGAGAATTATTTTACTGTTGAAATAAATAATTAAAAATGGTGGTGGATGGAAGTGGATGGTGAAGGATGGAGGCCTTTGTCCTTAGGCCCCGGCCATGTGGCTTCCTCCCCCAAGAACTGGTGGGTCTGGGGTTCAGGAAAGCGACGGGTATTGAATTCACTCACAGGCAGGCATCAGGAAGCATCAACTTTATTCATACCCTATCCACCACATGTGTGGCCTCTATCCTAACCTTTCAAGCATTCAGCCATTCTTAGCTAGCCCTGCGTCATAACTCCTTTCAGCCATCTCCCTTTGACCTCCATGCTGGTCAAAGACCAAAAGAGGCAAAGACCCAGCCTAAAGCCAAAAGGGCAAAGACCCCAATCCCGTGGGTCAAAGGCTTTATATAACCTTCCAAGACCACTCCCTGGAATGGGAGGGGTCTTGCAGGTAATGTTACACTTAATATCCAGTTCCCAAGACCCCTCCCAGAAAAGGGCGGTCTCAGATAGGTACACCTAAATCCAGGGTGGAGTTACATCTCCCCCTTTTCTGAAATATAAAAGACCCTTTTGTAAATCTGACTCCACCTTTAGCCAAAGGTGGGTTAATATTTTCATGCAGCAATGTAATAAAGTGAGAATTAACATACCAGCCCTTTTCAAAAACATAACATTTCTGCAAAATATACTATACACCTGTAACTTAAAATTTTCTTAATACTTTTCTATCAAGCACTATTCCGGAACTTTCATGTTCCTATATTTTTAAACTATATTGGAAGAACTTTCTGTTCCTATTAACCTTCCCTATACACAAGTACTACAGCATAAATGCATAACATACATTTTAAAAACAGGCTAAGTACATTAAAATACACACAGTAAAACATTTTGCAACTGAAAATATTAACTATGAAAAACAACAAAACACATTTAAATTATAAAGAAAATGACTTAATGAAGTCAAAGATGCAGGTGGTTAGAAATCAGATCTTAAATGGGCTAAACTGTTATTATTCCCTTTTTTTTAAACCACTAACTAAAACTTATCCCATCACAAACTATGAGTAAAATATATGACTACCCACTTAGTCCCTACACCTAAAACCATATGTCCAGATGATTAATTTGTCCCACACTGTTCTCACCACGTGGATTACTTCCATAGTCCCAGGCCTGCAGACGTTTTGCCGCTGTTTCACCTTTGTGATTTGGAGGGTGGATTCCAGGCTTGCTGCTTTTCTGGAGCAGAGTTGAGCTGAGCCAAGCCGAGCTGCAACATTGCCGCTTCTGGGCTAATTAGGGGCCTTTCGCCACTTCTTTGCAGCAGGACGGGCACTCTTGGCTGATCACAGCTGCCGCAATGCAACTTGCTTGCAGCTTTTTTTCATAGGGCATGTCTGGATGTTGAGTTTAAACTAAAAGTCCAGTTCGAAATTTCCAAAGTCAAAATCCAAATTCAAGCCAAAGGTTATTCTCAGAAAATCAGTCCACTTTCAATAGTCTTTTTTCTCCTCCGTTTCCAATTTAGACTTTTAATCAGTCTTTGAGGAGGCTGAAGTTTTTGTTTATTGTAACAAAGTTTCAGTCCTGGGCCTGGGCCTGGGATGGAGGTGATGCAAGCTTCCATCACCTTTGTTTCAATGGCCTTTGAGCACCCAGATGGGGTGTCGGCCATATTTGAAAATTGTGGCACGTGGCCCGGGGATTTGGGCTCAGTGCATCCGAAAAGAGCCAAAAGAAAACTGAAAAGCAGAAATCTCACCATCATCGCTGTTTTCTTGGGTTCAGGGTTCAAATCACAGTTTGGGCGCCATTTGTTGAAATAAATAATTAAAGATGGTGGTGGATGGTGAAGGATGGAGTCCTTTGTCCTTAGGCCCCGGCCATGTGTCTTCCTCCCTCAAGAACCGGCAGGTCTGGGGTTCAGGAAAGCGACGGGTATTGAACTCACTCACAGGCAGGCATCAGGAAGCATCAACTTTATTCATACCCTATCCACCACATGTGTGGCCTCTATCCTAACCTTTCAAGCATTCAGCCATTCTCAGCTAGCCCTGCATCTTAACTCCTTTCAGCCATCTCCCGTTGACCTCCATGCTGGTCAAAGACCAAAAGAGGCAAAGACCCAGCCTAAAGCCAAAAGGGCAAAGACCCCAATCCCGTGGGTCAAAGGCTTTATATAACATTCCAAGACCACTCCCTGGAATGGGAGGGGTCTTGCAGGTAATGTTACACTTAATATCCAGTTCCCAAGACCCCTCCCAGAAAAGGGCGGGTCTCAGATAGGTACACCTAAATCCAGGGTGGTGTTACATTTTACCTCACAGTGAGGTTATAAATCTATTAAGTCAAGGTTTACTAAGGTTTGCTAAGCTCTTGCTACTAGTTGATTTTTCTGTTATTTTTTTTTTTGTGGGAGGGCATACCTGGCAGCACTCATGATTTATTTATGACTCTGTGCTCTGAAGTCATTCCTGGTAGACTATGGGGAACATATAGGATGCCGGGGATCCAACCTGCGTTTTGCCAGCATGCAAGGCAAATGCCTTACCCACTGTGTTATTGATCTAGCCCCTACTTCTTTTCTTTTTAAATATTATATGATATCAAATACACATTGACAACTAATATTAAAATTTTATCAGTTGTTTCCTGGCCTGTATGTGGTTAGAAATTCAAGCACTGTGTCTGATAATGCGATTTTTGTGTGGTGTAGTTTTTTTTTTTTATTTAAACACCTTGATTACATACATGATTGTGTTTGGGTTTCAGTCATAAAAGGAACACCACCCATCACCAGTGCAACATTCCCATCACCCAAGTCCCAAATCTCCCTCCTCCCCACCCAACCCCCACCTGTACTCTAAACAGGCTCTACATTTCCCTCATACATTCTCAATATTAGGACAGTTCAAAATGTAGTTATTTCTCTAACTAAACTCATCACTCTTTGTGGTGAGCTACCTGAGGTGAGCTGGAACTTCCAGCTCTTTTCTCTTTTGTGTCTGAAATTTATTATTGCAAGAATGTCTTTCATTTTTCTTAAAACCCATAGATGAGTGAGACCATTCTGCGTTTTTCTCTCTCTCTCTAACTTATTTCACTCAGCATAATAGATTCTGTGTACATTCATGTATAGGAAAATTTCATGACTTCATCTCTCCTGACAGCTGCATAATATTCCATTGTGTATATGTACTATAGTTTCTTTAGCCATTCATCTGTTGAAGGGCATCTTGGTTGTTTCCAGAGTCTTGCTATGGTAAATAGTGCTGCAATGAATATAGGTGTAAGGAAGGGATTTTTGTATTGTATTTTAGTTCTTAGTGTATATTCCTAGGAGTGGTATAGCTGGGTTGTATGGGAGCTCGATTTCCAGTTTTTGGAGGAATCTCCATATTGCTTTCCATAAAGATTGAACTAGACGGCATTCCCACCAGCAGTAGATAAGGGTTCCTTTCTCTCCACATCCCCGCCAGCACTGTTTGTTCTCATTCTTTGTGATGTGTGCCATTCTCTGGGGTGTGAGGTGGTATCTCATAGTTGTTTTGATTTGCATCTCCCTGATGATTAGTGATGTGGAGCATTTCTTCATGTGTCTTTTGGCCATTTGTATTTCTTCTTTGTCAAAGTGTCTGTTCATTTCTTCTCCCCATTTTTTGATGGGATTAGATGTTTTTTTCTTATAAATTTCTGTCAGTGCCTTGTATCTTTTGGAGATTAGCCCTTGTCTGATGGGTATTGGGTGAATAGATTCTCCCACTCAGTGGGTGGCTCTTGTATCCTGGGCACTATTTCCTTTGAGGTGCAGAAGCTTCTCAATTTAATATATTCCCATCTGTTAATCTCTGTTTTCACTTGCTTGGAGAGTGCAGTTTCCTCCTTGAAGATGCCTGTAGTCTCAATGTCCTGGAGAGTTTTGCCTATGTGTTGTTCTATATATCTTATGGTTTTGGGTCTGATATCGAGGTCTTTAATCCATTTGGATTTTACCTTCGTACATGATGTTAGCTGGGGGTCTAAGTTCAATTTTTTGCAAGTGGCTAGCCAGTTGTGCCAACACCACTTACTGAAGAGGCTTTCCTTGCTCCATTTAGGATTTCCTGCTCCTTTATCACAAATTAGGTGATTGTATGTCTGGGGAACATGTTCTGAGTATTCAAGCCTATTCCACTGATCTGAGGACCTGTCCTTAGTCCAATACCATGCTGTTTTGATAACTATTGCTTTGTAGTAAAGTTTAAAGTTGGGGAAAGTAATTTCTCCCATATTCTTTTTCCCAATGACTGCTTTAGCTATTCTAGGGTGTTTATTGTTCCAAACAAATTTCAAAAGTGCCTGATCCACTTCTTTGAGGAATGTCATAGGTATCTTTAGGGGATAGCGTTGAATCTGTATAACGCCTTTGGGAGTATTGCCATTTTGATGATGTTAATCCTGCCAATCCATGAGCAGGGTATTTGTTTCCATTTCCGCGTGTCCTCTCTTATTTCTTGGAGCAGAGTTTTATAGTTTTCTTTGTATAGGTCTTTCACATTTTTAGTCAAGTTGATTCCAAGATATTTGAGTTTGTGTGGCACTATTGTGAATGGGGTTGTTTTCTTAATGTCCATTTCTTCCTTATTACTATTGGTGTATAGAAAGGCCATTGATTTTTGTGTGTTAATTTTGTAGCCTGCCACATTGCTATATGAGTCTTTTGTTTCTAGAAGCTTTTTGTTAGAGTCTTTAGGGTTTTCTAAGTAGAGCATCATGTCATCTGCAAACAGTGAGAGCTTGACTTCTTCCTTTCCTATCTGGATTCCCTTGATAACTTTTTCTTGCCTAATCGCTATAGCAAGTACTTCCAGTACTATGTTGAACAGGAGTGGTGAGAGAGGACAGCCTTGTCTTGTGCCAGAATTTAGAGGGAAGGCTTTTAGTTTTTCTCCATTGAGGATAATATTTGCCACTGTCTTGTGGTAGATGGCCTTAACTATATTGAGAAAGGTTCCTTCCATTCCCACCTTGCTGAGAGTTTTGATCAAGAATGGGTGTTGGACCTTGTCAAATGCTTTCTCTGCATCTATTGATATAATCATGTGGTTTTTATTTTTCTTGTTGTTGATGTTGTGTATTATGTTGATAGACTTACTGATGTTAAACCATCCTTGCATTCCTGGGATGAAACCTACTTGGTCGTAGTGGATGATCTTCTTAATGAGGTATTGAATCCTATTTGCCAGGATTTTGTTGAGGATCTTTGCATCTGCATTCTTCAGCGATATTGGTCTGTAATTTTCTTTTTTCGTAGCATCTCTTTCTGGTTTAGGTATTAGGGTGATGTTGGCTTCATAAAAGCTGTTTGGGAGTGTTTCTATTTGTTCAATTTCATGAAAGAGTCTTGCCAGGATTGGTAGTAGTTCCTCTTGGAAAGTTTGAAAGAATTCATTAGTGAATCCATCTGAGCCTGGGCTTTTGTTTTTGGGCAGACTTTTGATTACCATTTTTATTTCATCAATGGTGATGGGGGTGTTTAGATATGCTACATCCTCTTCCTTCAACCGTGGAAGATTATAAGAGTTCAAGAATTTATTCATTTCTTTCAGGTTCTCATTTTTAGTGGCATAGCGTTTTTCAAATTAGTTTGTGATTACCCTTTGAATCTCTGTCATATCAGTAGTGATCTCTCCTTTTTCATTCCTAATACGAGTTATCAAGTTTCTCTCTCTCTCTTTCTTTGTTAGGTTTGCCAGTGGTCTATCAATCTTGTTTATTTTTTCGAAGAACCAACTTCTGCTTTCATTGATCTTTCGTATTGTTTTTTGGGTTTCCACTTCGTTGATTTCTGCTCTCAGCTTTGTTATTTCCTACTGTCTTCCTATTTTTGGGTCCTTTTGTTGAGCATTTTCTAGTTCTATTAGCTGTGTCATTAAGCTACTCAGGTAAGCTCCTTCTTCCTTCCTGATGTGTGCTTGCAAAGCTATAAATTTTCCTCTCAGTACTGCTTTTGCTGTGTCACATAAGTTCTGATAGTTTGTGTCTTTATTGTCATTTGTTTTCAGGAACCTTTTGATTTCCTCCTTGATTTCATCTCGGACTCACTGGTTATTGAGCATGAGGCTGTTTAACTTCCAGGTGTTAAAGTTTTTCTTCTGAGTCCCTTTGGAATTCACAAATAATTTCAGAGCCTTGTGGTCAGCGAAGGTAGTCTGCAAAATTTCTATCCTCTTGATCTTATGGAGGTATGTTTTATGTGCCAGCATGTAGACTATCCTGGAGAATGTCCCATGTACATTGGAGAAGAATGTGTATTGAGGTTTCTGGGGATGGAGTGTCCTATATATATCCACTAGGCCTCTTTCTTCCATTTCTCTCTTCAGGTCTAGTATATTCTTGTTGGGTTTCAGTCTGGTTGACCTATCCAGTGTTGACAAAGCAGTGTTGAGGTCCCCCACAATTATTGTGTTGTTATTGATATTGTTTTTCAGATTTGTCAACAGTTGTTTTAAATATTTTGCTGGCCCCTCATTTGGTGCATATATGTTTAGGAGAGTTATTTCTTCCTGCTCTACATACCCCTTTATTAATATAAAATGTTCGTCTTTGTCCCTTACAACCTTCCTGAGTATAAAGTTTGCATTATCTGATATTAGTATGGCCACTCCAGCTTTTTTATGGGTGTTGTTTGCTTGGATAACTTTTCTCCAGCCTTTCATTTTGAGTCTATGTTTGTTCTGACTATTCAGGTGCGTTTTTTGAAGGCAGCAAAAGTTTGGTTTGAGTTTTTTGATCCATTTAGCCACTCTGTGTCTCTTAACTGGTGCATTTAGTCCATTGATGTTGAGAGAAAGAATTGTCCTGGGATTTAATGCCATCTTTATATCAAAATTTGGTGTGTCTTTTGGGTAGTCTTGTTTTAAATTAGGTCTTTCAGTTTTTCTCTTAAGACTGGTTTTGAGTCTGTAAAGTTTCTGAGCTGTTTTTTTCTGTGAAACCATGTATTCTTCCGTCAAACCGGAAAGTGAGTTTTGCTGGGTACAGTATTCTAGGTGAAGCATTCATTTCATTCAGTCTTGTCACAATATCCCACCACTGCTTTCTGGCATTGAGTGTTTCTGGTGACAGGTGTGCTCTAAATCTCAAGGATGCTTGCTTGAATGTAATTTCCCCTTTTGATCTTGCTGTTTTCATAATTCTGTCTCTATCTGTGGGATTTGTCATTGTGACTAGGATGTGTCTTGGGGTGGTTTTTCTGGGGTCTCTTTTGGTTGGTACTCTTCGAGCATGCAGGATTTGATCACATATATTCTTTAGCTCTGGGAGTTTCTCTTTAATGATGTTCTTGACCATTGATTCTTTCTGGAAATTTTCTTCCTGGGTCTCTGGGACTCCAATGATTCTTAAGTTGTTTCTGTTGATCTTATCATATTCCCAGCCCAGTAGTGTCCTCCCTCTACCCCTTTTCCCAGTATGCATCCCACATCTTCCTCCTTTACCCCCATAATGCTAGTGCAACTGTTCCACCCTTGTACAGCTTATTCTAGTTTGGGTATTTATTCTGTTGTCATTGACTTTGGATTTGGTATTCATGTCTGATTAGTTTTTATTTCCATAAAATGAACATACGACTGTCTGCTCTTGGTACCATCCATTTCCCCCCCCTCAAATTATGAGTCTAATTAAGGTGATTCCAGTAATGTTGTTTTACTGGAGATATAAGAAAAAATATAGAAGAAGAAAATAAAGAAAAAGAAAGAAAAGGCAAACATAAAAAAGAAAAACTAGGGGCCGGCGAGGTGGAGCTAAAGGTACGATGTTTGCCTTGTAAACACTAGCCAAGGAAGGACAGCAGTTCGATCATCCTGGCATCCCATATGGTCCCCCCAAGCCAGGGGCAATTACTGAGTGCTTAGCCAGGAGTAACCCCTGAGCATCAAATGGGTGTAGCCCAAAAAAACAAAAAGAAAAAAAAAGAAAAAAGAGAAACTAGGTGTTATAAATATCCATTTTGAAGAAGAAAGGGAAAAAAAAAAGAAAAAGGTAACAAAACAAAATAAAACAAGGAAAAAAAAACCAGACAGCAACCCTTAAAAAAGGGTGTGTTTCTTCTTTTTTTATTTTTTATTTTTGCATAGGCATGGTAAATAATGAGGAAATTAGCATGGGGAATTTCCTTGGCCTAGGAAATACAGGGTTTCTTTGCCCCTGAAGCATATATAGCCATGGGAACAACTACAGGCTCCATACTCACTCATTTACATATCCCAAGATCTTTTTATGGTGCCAGGAGGGTGATGACATCCCTCCTCTGTAGCTGGAGATCTTGTTACTTGCATAGGTCATAGGACAAAGGCTAGGAGAGAGATTTTTTTAATGGTTCTAGGAGTTCTGTTCCATTGTTGTCTGAAATCAGTCCTCTGTAATTAGTGGTCTTGGTTTTTGCTTAGATCCTAGGATAGAGCCTAGAATATAGTCTTTCAGCATGGTTCCAGAAGTTCTGCTCAGTTGCAGTTGTCAAAGTCACACCTCTGGGGTTAGAGATCTTGATTACCTGTAGGTTTTTTTGGTTTGATGTCTCTGCAAACAGCCATAGTTGGGTGGTGAGGCTGGGCCATTGGTGAAGTGGAGATTTTGGGTAAAGAGTGCAGTAGGCCTGGCAAAAGCAGCAGGAGGGCTTATCCCACCTGTTCTCCCAAGATTGCTGACTTTAGGCTTCATGACTGGTATAGTCATAATTTTTCACTGCTTGGTTTGCATATCTTTTGAGTGTGGATTGATTTTCCAGAGCTGGCTAAATGCAGACCTGTAACTGCATTCATGGTGCCAAGAGTAATATAAATGAGGGTTTAAAACAAGAAATAAGGACATGATATGTTTCAATAACCATAGCAAAGTTGTTTAAAACAACATACATGTATTGTCTCATAGAATTGGGGAATGAAGATGTTGGCATAATTATTTCTGGGAAGTATGAGAGTGAATCTGCAACATGTTTCTTCTAGTAATGGAAGTTATATGGGATTATTAGAAGTCCTATCTTATAAATATATAATTAAAAACTTTGCCTCTATGTTAATATGTTAATTTTTTATTTGCTCATATCTTTGTCCAAATTACCTTCTTCTTAAAACATTTCAAGTCATTAGTTTGGAGACCAATAATCAATTGTTCCTAATCTTATTAGTTTTAGAGGTATTAGGACATGAACATGTTTGGGGTACATGATTAAACTTTAATATATGAGGCTGAAATGATAGTACAGTAGATATGTCTCTTGCCTTGCAAGAAAGAAAACCAAGATTCAATTTCTTACATTATTTATTGTCCCCCTATGCCCACTAGGAGTGATACCTGAGTACTACCACTGTACCCACTCTAAAAACATTACAACTTTATTATTTGGTAGCTGGCATTATGGACTGAATTGTGCCCTACAAATTTTATATGTTTAAGGTCTAATGTCCATTGTAATACATTTAGAGATGAGTCTTAGAGGATAATTAGGCTTAAATGAGGTCCTGGGGAAAGAACCTACATGGTAGGAGTAGTGAGTGCCCTTAAAAAAGGAGAGGCCTTATTTTGTTATTCTACCATGTGACAACACAACAAGGTAGCAGCAATCTTCTCTCTAGGAAGAGAGACTACATCAAGAAACTAAATTGGAAATTACATTGCTTTTGACCTCAGTCTCAAACACTGCAAGAAATAAGCTTCTGTTATTTAAACCAATAGTCTATGGTCTTTTATTTGTAGCTTCATTTGACTGTTATAGATAACATAAATTCATTCAGTTATTCAATAATTTACCAGGGTTAAACAAGTGTTAGGAATTGGATTCCACAGGGCAATGTTGTTATTTATTCATTATTGGTCTTAGGCATCTGTATGTGTATATATTTTAATCCCCTACTTTATTTCCAGAAGGACTTAGGTATATACTATAATTGCAATATGAGAAATGTAAAAACACAATCCTAATTTGGATAAATAATAATGATTAAAGAATAACTACAGTACCAATATAACATAACTGAAAAATGTAGAAGGAAAATACTTATTGAAAAAATATAAAAATACCAAAGGTAAATTTAAAGACACACACAGAGAAAAATTATATCAGTTACCTCAGATAAGACTGAAAAGATGATTAAAGATTTTTATTTAAAGGTATTAAATACCAGATGGGCTCAATGTTGAATTTTAACTATGTAATAATAGAAATAGATAATTTAATTATTCATTTTTTAACTATTCTTACTCCCAGAAAACTATGGGAAACTCAGCATCTCCTTTCATATAAACTGTTTAAGCTTAAAGTAAAAATATTGTAATGTTATAAATAACCATTTGTTTTAAATAAGTTTCAAATAAAATACAAGTCTCAAAAGACCAAAATGCTATGACTAAGTCATATTCTATTAATGCAAGAATAAGTCTTATTATCAAAACATCTGTCACCATATTTAATTTATTAAAATCAAAAGAGAGCCCATAATTAGATTATTAAAATATTTTAATTAAACATAGGAGATATCCTTAATTTTAAAATTCTAAATTATATGGAAATAAACACTATCAAAGTCAAACTAACACATATTTCTTTGGCCAAACACCAAGATCATGATTCAATCAAGAATACCTGCTATTAATGCTCTCTTAAAGCAGCAATATTTTACAAAGAGAGAGGCATTTAAGTTGATCTCCAGTGATCCCTGCTTCTATAACTATCACCCTGTGTATTCCCCTTCCCTTGAGTAAACAATGTGCGTTAAATGAATAAATGTGCAAAACTATCACTTTTAAGATTAGGTTACAAAAGATAATGCTTCCTTCTTACTGCATGCTCTTCCTGGTTCTTTTTTCTTTTTGTCCTCTGATGAAGTAAACTCTGCATGGGAAGCTGTCTTTTCCATGGCCCAACAACCAATGGAGATCCAACACTTAGTGTAAAGATGACGCTGGCAAACAGTTATGTAAGTGAGCTGACAATGGATGCTTTCCCACAAGAACCTTCCTGTGTGAGCAGCTCAGAGACATACCTTGACAGTAAATATAAGGATTCCTGACATCATGGGGCCGGTACCATGGAGCAAGGGGTAAGGTGTTTGCCTTGCCCGTGCTAGGCTAGGAGGGCCTCGGGTTCGATCCCCAGGTGTCCCATATGATCACCCAAGCCAGGAGCGATTTCTGAGAGCATAACCAGATGGAACCCTTGAGAGTCACTGGGTGTGGCCCCAAAACAAAACAAAACTAAAGAATTCCTGAAATCAGGATCCAATTAAATTGTGCCTGTATGCTACAGAAGAGAAACAAATCCACAGAATTCTACAGATCTACAGAAACAGAGAAAATAAATGTACTTTTTTAAAAAGAAATAAAGGCCTATATTTGTTGCCTATGTAAGTAATGAACATTAACAAAATAAGAAAAATGTTTTAGAAAAAAAAGAAAAACTATCATGAAGAATTAGAAGGATAAATGTGTTGGAAGGCTAATAAGTTTGACTTTAAAAGATAACTTAGTTCAGGGAGATAAAGTAGCAGGCAAGGCTTTGGCCCTAGCCATGCCAAAAGTGATCCCTGAGCACAGAGCCAGTGACAAGCCTTGAGCAGAGCCTAGAGTTGTCCTAAAATCCAAAACAAACAAAGAAAAAAACAATATAGAAGTGTTATTCGTATTTAGGAAGTAAAAATAATTATATTTGTCTTTAAAGTGCACCTTTTTTGCAAATATCACGGATTCCCAGTGTTTAAAAAAAAATCATATACAGATATTACATATGTATGTATGTAACCACTGAGGAGGGAGTATTTTTGGCCTAGTGCTTCTGGATTCTCTCTGCCTCTTTTCTCACCCTAAATGTGCTGAGGTTGGAGTTGAGGGTTTTATTAATTGGGAGATTTGTAGTGACAAGTATAGCTTAATTCACTCTTTCCCTTTGGGAAAAGGAATTCTATCTACTCTGCTTCTCCTAGAGCATGCTCCCTGCATGAAATATGCTGACTGCAACTTCAGACCAGTGTCAACTTCTGGAATTACCAAGAACATTTGACTCTGTTGGTAAGTTAAATTTTTCATTTTGGTCTCTCCTCTAACATACATATATTTTATTTTTTTTTATATTTTATGAAGACAAAGATGCAAAGAAAGAGGACAAGGTGAAGTTACAATGGGAAAACGATTACCCATCAACAGTATTCTCAGAAGAAATCCCCGTGCTGACACCTTAATTTTAAACTTTCAGCCAAAAAACATTAAGAAAAATAAAACAAAACATATGCACAATTACTTTGTCCCTCAAGTCCCCAGATTGTAGTACATTATAACATTTCTTAGCAGTACACAAAGCAATATAAAGCTACAAAATTTATGTAACTCCTTTAACATTGAAGGCATAGTATTTTTTACAGTTCCATGCACATGCATATTAATTTTAGTTAACCTCAAAAGTTTAAGTGATAGACCTTGAGACTTCCTGATCTGAAGTTTAATACTATTATATTAGTCTGCTTTTGATTTTTCTTTTTTATTTATTTAAAGAAAGTAGATCACATAGTTGACAGAATGGATCATAATATATTTTATTCAGAAGAACTAAGGCAAAGTTATTATTTTCTTTTTCTCTCTCTTTATTAAGGATAAGAGTTAAAGGAACACAGCAAAAACGGTGTTAGAATGGCAATTGTTTTTTGCATAGGCCCAGTGAAATATGGGGGACATGGAAAAGCCTTGGCCTTAATACAAGGAGACCTTATCCCTGAAGTTTTCTGGCACGAAACTAACTCTAGGTTCCAGGCATAATAGGTTGTCCAACCCAAGTCATTGTCTGTAGTGCCAATACACTTTTATTTTTCACACAGTCACTGTTGTTGGTGTCATGTTTCTGTAGTTAAAGATCCTGGAATCTGTGCATATCCTACATTAAAGTCAGATGATGTAAAGCATTCTCTGGTTTCACCTCAATTGCCCTCAATGCAGAGAGCCCTGATCTGAAAGCAGGTTGTTGTTAAGTCTTCTGGGTGTTAAGGGAAGTCTCTTTTGAGTAGGTTGATGACAGAGCAGTGGTAGGGTCTTCATTTTTTCATTTTTTAATTTTTCTACTCAGATAGGGCACAGCATTGGGAATAAGTAGCCTGACCCCTGCTTGTGTGACTCCCAACCCAAAACATCCAAAATAAATTAATTGCATGGGATTACCAATGGAACGTTTTTTCATTGAGTTTTTGTTTCCTTTGTGTGAAAGGAACACAATTAAGGGCAAACCCTGGCCTTTTTTCATTCTTTACATATTTTTACCCAAAAGAGCAGCTATGAGTTGCCTAAATATAAAGATTTAAGTTATGCACAAAGAGGACTACTTAGTAAACTATTCTTATGACTTAGTAGGTAAGATGTCAGTTTGGAAGCCTAGAGATAGTCCAGATGTTAGGGATCACACCTGGACTGGACTGATTTCTGACACCACGTGCACTCCCTGAGTATTAATGGGTGAAATCCTGGAGGACTCTTGAGTACCATTGGGTATAGGTATAGGGTACTACACCATTATTGGTTCCGGTATTCTCTGTACCTTAGGGCCCGAGCAGCCTCCATTTCCAACACAACTGGCTCACTTGGCTAATGATAGTCATTAAGAACTGTGAATCTCCTTAGTATTGCCTGGGATCCAGCCCATCAAAAATTTTTTTTAATGCACTTGGGTTACTTTACCACAATTACAAAGTTGTTTATGATTGAATTTTCAGTCATATACAACACCTTTCACCAGAGTACATTTCCTACTATCAATGTTCCCAGTTTCCCTTCTGCTCTCTTCCCTGCTTTCCTCTGGGAAAGACATATTTCTTCTCTTTCTCTTTATCTCTCTCTTTCTTCATATTTTTTCCTTTTAGACACTGATTTGCAATATTATTACTGAAGGGATATCATGCATATGACTATCTCCTTTCAGTAAAAATAAATGTTTTTCTTAATTCTGGGATTTAACTGACTCTACTTCAATGAAACTTTGTTCTTCCAACTTTACTTATTGGATATATATAATAATTTAACACAGTAATAAAATACACAACTCAGTGCATGAGGCTGTAAGTTCAATCCATAGCATAAAAAATAACTTAAAGGAGGAATTTTAATTTTTTATCTGCCTTATCTTTTATTGCTGTTTCTTCAGATTAGGATATTAAGAAAAATAATCCATGAAAGACAATTATGAATAATTGAATATTGATAGTTTAATTCTAATGCATCCACTTTTGAAAGTGGGAATTGACATCATTCTTGGAAAAACTAGCAGGACTAGAAATATCCCCAGTATTCTCTGTACTTTAAGAAAGGTTGTAGGTACAAGATAGAGGCTGTGTCTGACTTTCTTTTCTCTTCTATTGGTGACATTGTAGCTAGAGAATACATCTCTAATGACATACACTCAGTATATTCAATGTTCAGCTTAATGCCATGTCCAACTTAAAAATTATGTAGAAAACAGTTTTAATGCTTACAACTTATACAATTTTAAATATGATTTAAGATTATATTTATAATTTTTCTATGCTATCTGGTTTTTCCCTTATTATGGATAACTCAGAAGGCCTTTATAATTAGAAGTACATGTTAAGTTTATTATACTAATCCAATCCTAACTTTTTTGGTTCTGAGGCCTTTGGTAGTTTAAACTGTTGCTTTGCACACACAAAAATATTATTTATGTTTTAAATGAAGAGGTGGAAAGAGAATAAACTATAAGCATAATATAGTCACTTACATTGGTGCTTAAACTGTGTAAAACAAATATTTAAAAAGCACATAATTTTAATGTTTTTAAAGCAGTGTGTGGTCTTACTCTTGGAATATTCCACCTCACTATGGCTGTTTTTGATAAATGAGCATCAGTATTTTCTCAGTGATATCTTATAATTGACATTTTAAAATGAAAAAAAAACCAGGGTCAAAAAGACAGTTTCTTGGTAAGATGCTTAGTTTGGTTCAATTCCTAGCACTACATGTCTCCCAAGTATCACCAAGAATGATCCTTGAGCATTGAGTCATAAATAGATCCGGAGCACTGTTGAGTGTGTGACCTCAAAACAAAAAGAAACTGAAATGGGAAATATTCTGATATCTCTTAATTTTTTTCTCCCTTCAAAGTAATAGCTTATACTGCAGCTTTCAGAAGCTCTAAATACAGTTTCTGACTTATAGTGTCTAGGTTTGATGTTCATGGTCTGCTTCAGCATCTTCCCTTTCCTTTCCCCCTCTGCACTTTTCTCAGAGTCATCTCTTATACTGAAGCTGAGGATGGACTTGGTAAGAAAAGGAATTTGTAAAGCCCAGTTTCTTTTTACAGACCTGCTGCAGAAAATATTAATGGAAATCTGTATTGTTCTCTATGACTTTTCTTCATTGGGGGCCATTGACTCTTATTGACCTTCATGTTTCTTCCTATTTCTATGCTACCATCAAGAAACCAGGGGTCGATTCTAAACAATAATTCTTCTAAAGGTCCAAAGGAAAGAGTCTAAGAGAAAAGCCTTTTGTCTAGTGAAAATTACTTATTTTAAATGGGAGCTTTTTTTTTCTGTACTAGTTTGAAGCAATGGTTTAGGCATCAACCCAAAGAACTTGTGAGATAGAAGTCACTTTTCTAAACAGGGATGCTCAAAGTTTTTTTTTTTTTTTTATCAATGTATGGAGACAGTTATGTTATTTTTTCTTGTAGGAGCAAGTCTTCTTCAGAAATTAGAGAAAATAAAATTAAATTAAAATTAAACAATGTCTCAGAAGCCTCAAATAAAATGGCAATTTAACTTTAGCACTTTGTAGGTGAAATTGCATTGTGTTCTGACAGAGAGCCTTTATCATTCAATGCTAAATTTAGAGACATATAAAAGTCTTCTGTCCTCTTTGTTTTTAGAGTCTTCTATTTTTAAACCGTAAATTACTCAAAGGTGAATGATGAAACCTCTGTTGGCAAGTGACATATTATATGAATACATTTATCCCATGTATTTATCTATTTTCATAAATTGTCACTAAAATACAGGACAATAATATACTATTATTCTAGTATATTTAAAACATATTTCTCAGCTATTTCAGGAATAATTAAATTGGTTTTCCATAGATTTTAAACGAAACTATTGCTAAATATTATCAGTAGTAATGTTTATTATTAAAAAATGCAATTTTGGTGCCACTAAGTCTTTAAAATTTTTTCTCTTCTTCACTTCATCTTTTGATCTGTACAAAAACCAAGATCACTAATTATAGAAGGCAGACTTTGACAACTATGACTGAACAAGACTTCTGGAACCATAAAGAAAGGCTTTATACTAGGCTTCATTCTAGGATCTGTGCAAATCCAAGATCACTAATTATAGAAGACTGACTACAACAACCATGACAGAGCACAACTTCTAGAACCATAAAGAAAGACTCTATCCTAGACTTCATCCTAGGATCTGTGCAAATACCAACATCTCTAATGACAGAGGGTTAGCCACAACTGATAAGAATGTTTCCTGGCACTAGAAAAAGACCTTGGGGTTCGATAATGAGCATGTCCTGACTCTGTAGTTGTTACCATGACAGTATGCTTCAGGAATGAAGAAACCCTGAATCTTTTAGGACAAGGGAATTCCCTTTTTAATATCCCCAATACTAACTGCACCTATGCAAAAGCAAAGCAAAAAAACAAAACAACAAAAAAAAAATCCTTAAAAACAAACAAAACCTTTGGATCCATAATATCCTAGGCTTCAGCTTAGGGACTGAATGAAAAGAGGGAGCAAGTGTTACAGAAGACTGAACACCGCAACAACAATGGATAGGAACCTCTAGAACCTAGAGACTCTATTCTAGACCCTGACCTATAACCTGCGGAAATACCAAGATCGCTAGCTACAGTGGCTTGATTTTCTCACACACAACTGAGAGGAAACTTTCCTGGCATCACAAAAAAGCCTTTGGGATGGGGTAATGAGTATATATGGAGCCAGGGTTGATCCCATGATGGTATGCTTCAAGGATGGAGAAACCCTGAATCTCTTAGGCCACGGGAATTCCCTTTCTTCCCCAATGCTTACTGTGCCTATGCAAAAAAAAAAAAAAAAAAAAAGTGGGGGGAACGCCAAACCCTACCACTCCAGCACCCATACTTTTTCTTGTTTTGTTTTGATTTGTTAGTTTTTGACTTTATTTTCCTTCTCTTTTTTCTTCTACTTTTCTCTTTTTCATGCTTGTGATTATTATTTAGAGATTTATTTTTATTTGCCAGGTCCATTTTTTTCTTTTTTCTTTCACTTTTCTTTCTTTTTTTCTCTCTCTTCTTTTTTTTTTTTTTTTTTTTTTTGATATTTGTCACCAAATTTTTTTCTCCCCTTTTTCTTATCCTTTTTATCTCCAATGACGGTAGAATGGATGCTCAATCTACAACAAGCTGTAAAGTGGAGACCAGTTGCACTAGCATACTGGGGGGTAGAGGAGGGAGATATGGGATGCATACGGGGAACAGGGGCAGAGAGAGGACAACACTGGTGGTGGGAATGCCCCTCATTCATTGTCACTATGTACCATAAATGATGCAGTGAAAGATTTGTAATGTACTTTGGTCACAATAAAAATTAAAAACAAACAAACAAACAAACAAACAACCCAAGCACCTTGCCACACTAGCCCTTCCCCATTTTATTTTTCCTTCCCTTTCTTTTTTCTTTCTTCTTATTGTTGTTTTTCTTGTTGTTGTTGTTGTTGTTGTGATTTTTGCCATTGCTGGATGTTTTTTTTTTTCCAACAGAACCACAGAACTTGAATCATCTTGTTCTGTCTCATAAATTGGGGGGGGGGGGGAGTGAATGATACCAGGAGCAAACAGTTGCTTGAAATTTGATTGAAAATAAAAATGATCAGACCTAAACACCAAACCCAAAGTCAACGACAACAGAATCAAGACCCCAATTTACAACATGTGATACACAAAGCAGACCTGTTACACTAGCAGTCCAAGGGACAATGCAGGGAGGTATCAGATGCATGCTGGGAACAGGTGTGGAGGGAAGATAACACTGGTGGTGGGGATGGCCCTGACTCACTGTCACTATGTATCTTAAATATAATGTAAAAGATTTGTAATTCACATTGGTCACAATAAAAATTATAAAAAAATATTTGTGTCTTCTTGTCCTCAAGACATTACCTCGTTGGAGCTGGAGCAATACCACAGAGTGTAGGGCATTTGCCATGCACACAGCTGACACAGGTTTGATCCTCCATATTCCATATGGTCCCCAGAGCCTGCCAGAAATAATTTCTGAGTGCAGAGTCAGGAGTAACTCCTGAGTACTGCTGGGTGTGGCCCAAAACCAAGCAAACAAAAAGCAATTATCTCCATGCTTGCCTACCAGTACCCAATAAAGGTCCTTATATAGTGTAGATTAGATCAGTATCTTTAAATCAGGTGCTCCCACCAAAGAATGAAGGTAATGTCTCATATTCTGGGACATATATTCCAAAATATGTTCTATCAGTTATTGAAATATCTATTTAACAGAGAAAATCTAGGGATACTAAGATAGCACAATGGTCTGAGCACTTGCTTTTATGAAGGAAACCTGGGTTCATTCCCCAGAACCCCATAGTCCCCAGCACACTGTTTGGAGAAACCTCCTGAACACAGAAGTAAGAGTATCCCTGAACGCTTCTAGATGTGACACCTAAAGAAAAAAAAAGAAAAGAAAACACAGATTATTTTGCACAAATACAGTTTGTAGTTCTCTTCTGACTTGCTGAAATAAGTCTCTTGAAATAGAAAAAGAAAGTACCATTTAGTATATATTAAGCAGACCAACTCTGAATATTCTGTTTTATTAAACATCCAGTGAAGGAAAAAATAAAAATTGTGCATTTTCAGGGAGTTTAGTTGACACAGTTGTCCAGTATTTGTACTGTGCTATTGACTAAATATAACTTCAACAGGAAAAAAGGCAAATAATTCTTTTTTTTTTTTTTTGGTTTTTGGGCCACACCCTGTGACGCTCAGGGGTTACTCCTGGCTATGCGCTCAGAAGTTGCTCCTGGCTTCTTGGGGGACCATATGGGACGCCGGGGGATCGAACCGCGGTCCGTCCTAGGCTAGCGCAGGCAAGACAGGCACCTTACCTCCAGCGCCACCGCCCGGCCCCGGCAAATAATTCTTGATGCACCTTTCCTATATTCTCATTAAAGAAAACGCTCTGTATCATGTATCTGTCTACAAGACAATTCCACATGGAAATGTGCAAGGAAAGATATTGGCTTTTGGAAAGCCCTCGACCCAATCATGCAAAGTGGAATCTTCTTGCCTCTTTCCCCAGAAAGCTATTTGAGATGAAAATAGAAGTGCAAAGTATACTTATAAATAAGTAAAGATTTTTACTGCTAAGATCAGCAGAAGCAAGTAGAGGATTTTGTATCAAAACTGCCTACTCTGCAGGCATAGTGAGGTATGAGGAGGGGTTGACTTGAGAATCTACTCTCCTTCCTGAATGAGAGCAATATCCAGGGCTTCCCAACTTGTGGTCTCCACTTAGTCTGCGAATATCTAATAATGCGACCAGGTACATTTCAGTGAGACTATCTCTACAATTCACTTTCTTGACATTTTATATGGATATTCTATAAGTCAGTACTAAGTTGAACTTTGCTTCCTCATCTTATAAATTACCTTGGTAAAACTTTTTTTTATTTTACCTAATTAAGTTCTTTTAATTTTTTCACCTGAGGAGCTTTATTTTTTTAAATAAAATATTTATTTAAGCGCCATGATTACAAGCATGATTGTAGTTGGGTTTCTGTCATAAACAGTACACCCCCCTTCACAAGTGAAACATTCCCACCACCAATGCCCCCTCCCTCTTTTAAGTTCTTTGAAGTAGTGAAATGTAAAAGTGGAAATCGAGGCTAGACAGAGAGATAATATAGAAGTAAGGTGTTTGCCTGACATGTGACTAACTCTAATTCTATTTCTTATCACCACAGATGGTCCTGTGATCACTGCTAGGAATAACTCCTGAGCAGAGCCAGAAACAATCCTTGAGCACCAGCATGTGTGATCCAAATCTTTCCACTCCATAAATAAACAAATAAATTTAAAAATAAATGGAAACAATGAAGATTGAAAGGCATTGAAAATTTTGCAGTAGTGTGATAGAAACCAATAAGCTGGCTTTTGAAGTAATCTCCCTCCCTACTCCCATGTCATAATGATCAGACTCCTTTTTATATATATAGGTCTCCTGTAAAGATATTTCCATCTACTAAATTTGCTGAGACTTTTATTTTTTAAGTCTTTAAAATTTGTTACTTATAATTCCAAGGGAGAAAGAAATAAAAATAATCATACTGCCTTTGAAAAATAATTATTATTTATGCATGTTCAACTCACACATAATCATGACTGGCATGCTATTGTATGAGCTTATTAACATTACTATTAAGGGAAACGAAAGATGTGAAAAAATTCCTTCCCAGATACTACAATCAATAATGTCATTTTAGAGTTCAGATAGTCCAGAGTTAAGACACTACTTCTTTGCACATAGTTGACTCCATTAGATCCTTGGTATCATACATGATGCAGTGAGGATGACCAGGAATGATTGATGAGCAGAGATCCAAAAATAATCCCTGAGTTTTGGTAGGTGTGGATATCACAATGCAAAATGACACTTTATAGAAATTTACTAACTTATCTTTCCCCAAAAGTTCAAAACCTATCTGAAGGTGATGAAGAATGTTCTTTACACACTGAGTCTTATGTTTAATTCCAGACACTGTATGGCACTTGACTCTTTACCCCGCAACTGCTGGGTCTGAGAACCTGAATGAATGATCACTGACTATCAGGCATATACTGCAAGCCATGATTCTCCTAGGCTCCCAATTACTGGGAGACTTATACTCACAATAGTACCAGAAGTACCTGCGAATTAAAAGGGGTAAAGTGATTCTTAAGAAAAAGATAGTGGGGGCCTGGAGGTAAGGCATTTGCCTTTCTTGCAGAAGGTCATCAGTTTAAATCCCAGCATCTCATATGGTCCCCTGTGCCTGCCAGGAGCAATTTCTGAGCATGGAGCCAGGAGTATCCCTTGAGCACTGCCGGGTGTGACCCAAAAACCACACACACACACACACACACACACACACACACACACACACACACACACACACAAAACCCAAAAAAACACAAAAAAGAAAAAAGAAAAAGATTGTAGGGGGAACAGTGAGGTAGCACAGTGGTAGGGTGCTTGCCTTGCATGCAACTGACCCAGCACAAACATCAGTTTTATCCCCGGTGTCCACAATGGTTTCTTAAGCCCGGAGTAATTTCTGTGATTTCTAGGCGTAGAGCCAAGAATAACCCCTGAGCATCACCAGGTATGGCCCAAAAATTAAAAAATAATAAAGGGAAGAAAGAAAGAAAAAAGAAAGAAGAAAGAAGAAAGAAAAAGAATGGAAGAAAGAAAGAAAGAAAGAAAGAAAGAAAGAAAGAAAGAAAGAAAGAAAGAAAGAAAGAAAGAAAGAAAGAAAGAAAGAAAGAAAGAAAGAAAGAAAGAAAGAAAAAGAAACCAAGGAAGGAAGAAAGAAAGAAAGGAAGGAAGAAAGAGAGAGAAAGGAAGGAAGAAAGGAAGACAAAAAAGAAAGAAAAAAGAAAGAGAAAAAAGAAAGAAAGAAAAAGAAAGTGAAAAAAGGAAGGAAGAAGGAAAGAAGAAAGAAAGAAGAAAGAGAAAGACAGAAAGAAAAAGAAAGAAAAAGAGAGAAAGAAAGAAAGAAAGAAAGAAAGAAAGAAAAAGAAAGAAAGAAGAAAGAAAAAGAAAGGAAGGAAGAAGGAAAGAAGAAAAAGAGAGAAAAAAGAAAAAAGAAAGAAAGGAAGAAAGACAGAAAAAGAAAGAGAGAAAGAAAGAAAGAAGAGAAAGAAAAGAAAAGAAAAAGAAAGAAAAAAGAAAGAAAGGAAAGGAAGGAAAAAGAATGAAAGAGAAAGAAAGGAAGGAAGAAGGAAAAAAGAAAGACAGAAAAAAGAAAGAGAGAAGAAAGAAATAAAAGAAAGAAAATGAAAAAAGAAAGAGAAAAAAGAAAGAAGAGAAAGAAAGAAAGAGAAAAAAGAAAAGAGAGAAAGAAAGAAAGAAAGAAAGAAAGAAAGAAAGAAAGAAAGAAAGAAAGAAAGAAAGAAAGAAAGAAAGAAAGAAAGAAAGAAAGAAAGAAAGAAAGAAAGAAAGAAAGAAAGAAAGAAAGAAAGAAAGAAAGAAATGAAAGAAAGAAATGAAAAAGAAAAAGATTTGGAGGAACAGAGTGATCGTACAGCAGGAGGTATGGCACTTGCCTTACACAGGACCAAACAGGGTTCTGTTTCTGGCATCCTAAATGTTCCAGTGAGCCCAACAGGAATGATTTCCTGAGTATCTACGTTTGTGTAAAAGAGGGGAGGAGACATGTTAGGTAGAAGATATTTACTAGTTTCAACATAGTACAAATGCCTGCAGAGTTCTACTGGTAAAATAATAACTCATAGTTATTTTGAGTCTAACTATTGTTCAGGAATCTATAGTAACCTTGCTTATGCAAGTTACATGCATGCTCATGCAGTAACAAGAATTATTTAAAATTATTGAACAGTGTCATTTCACTTTAAACTTTTAAAAACTTTTAAAACTTAAACTTTTAGGGGTTGGAGCAGTGGTGCAGCTGTAGGGCATTTGCCTTGCACGTGGCTGACCTAGGACAAACCACGGTTTGATGTCCAGCATCCCATATGGTCCCCCAAGCCAGGAGCAATTTTTGGGTGCAGAGCCAGGAGTAACCCCTGAGCATTACTGGGTGTGACCCAATAACCAAAAAAATGATGTCAGTATAAAAATGTTTTAATAATAATAACATTTGCCTGACCCAGTTTTAATCTCCACAATCCTATTTGGTCCTCCAAGTATGGCCAGGAGTAATTCCTGAATGCAGAGTCAGGAATATACGCTAAGCATTGTGTGGCTCAAAGCAACTAAAAAATAAGTTTTTTAATCTTAATCATTTCATAGAGAACCCAACAATTTCCAAGATACTGTCAGTGTAGAATCTTTGATGCTAGTGGTGCAATCTCCAACTGATTTTTGACCAGCACCCACATTGACTCCAACGCCTTCTAATTTTCTCCATTGTGTCATTGTATTTTTTTCACTGTTTGCTAAAAAAAAAAAATTAGGTATTAATAATGTTATCACTCTCCAAGGAGTAAAGCAATAGAGGAGTAAAATTCTATGTATTTTATCAAGAAGGTAAAAATAATGAAATCACACTTTCCATCTTCATTTTATTTTAAAATTGTGTGTGCATATTGAAGCCAAAGGCACTGTCAAACCTCCACTAAATGAGATTTGAAATCTAACTGTGGTTTTCCTTAGTAAATACACCTTCATTATTAACTCATTACAAAATTCTGCTTTCCACTTAGTTACAAAACCACATATCGCACTAGATTTCTCAATTGGCCCCATTAGAAAATTGATCAACACATTTATTAAGACAAACTGGCTGGGTAAGGTTCACACTGAGGACTTCAGGGGAAACTTCTTCTACGCCTGTCTGCCTGTGCTTCTGAATCCCTGGTTTCCTCAGAGGCGTAGGGAGTGCACCCCCAAAAAAACTGCATTTTGAAGCTGCTGAGTAAGTACATTCTGGCTGTAGGGGTCGCTGTCCAACAAGCTGAGGTCTCTGGCCCGTGGAGGCTCTGCCCTGCTGTGCCTTTGTTCACTCTGAGGACTTCAGGGGAAATTTCTTCTACTACTGTCTGCCTGTGCTTCTGAATCCCTGAAGGTTTCCTCAGAGGCCTAGGGAGCACATCCCCAAAAAACTGCATTTTAAAGCTGCTGAGTAACTACATTCTGGCTGCGGGGGTCGCTGTCCAATAAGCTGAGGTCTCTGGCCTGTGGAGGCTCTGCCCTGCTGTACCTTTGTTCACTCTAAGGACTGTCAACTAGAGGCAGCAGAAGATTTGGCTTTGCAGCTGCACACTCTTTCTAACCAATGAACCCCACCACAACACGCATGAAAAACCACACTACAAGCATGACAATGGGGAAACCTCGCAGGCAAACTCCATCCACAGAGAATGAAGATAAAAGCTTGGATGACCTAATAAATTCAACCACCTGATTAACCTTTCAGATAAGGAGTTTAGAATAGAAATATGGAATGTGTTTGTAGAACTCAAAAAAGGCATAGATCGATCTGAAGAGAACACAAAGACAGAAATCAGAAAACTCCAAACTGAAATAACAGATTTGAAAAACATGGTTGCTCAACTGAAAACCTCATTGGATAGCCTCGCCAGCAGGGTATCAGCAGCTGAGGAGAGAATCGGAATACTGAAAGATGTGATGCAGAAAAACTCAACACAACAGAAGAAATTGAAAAAGAATCTTAAGACAAATGAACAGGCAATGGAAAAAGTACTCAAGGCATGCAAACAGATGAAAAGAGGTCTTTGATAAACTCAACAGAAACAACATAAGAATCATTGGAGTCCCAGAAACTCAGGAAAAAGAGAAAAATCAGCTGTCAAAGACATCATCAAAAAGATACTCCCAGAGTTAAAGACTACATGCACTCAAATCCTGCATGCCCGAGGAGTACAAGCTAAAAGAGACCCAAAGAAAAACACCCCAAGACATATCCTTGTTACAATGACAAATCCCATAGATAGAGATAGAATACTGAAAGCAGCAAGATCAAAAAGGAAAATTACATTCAAAGGAGATCCCTAAAACTTACAGCAGACATGTCACAAGAAACTCTCAAAGCCAGAAGACAGTGGTGGGATATTGTGAAAAAAATGAATGAAATGAATGTCTCACCGAGAATAATGCACCAAGCCTTACTCACGTTCAGGGTTGAAGGAAGAATACACAGCTTCATGGATAAACAACAGCTCAGAAACTTCACAGATAATAAACAAGCCTTAAAGGAAAAACTGACAAGTCAACTCTAAGACAAGAGAGACCAACAAACACAGCAAACTATCTACAAAGATGACACTAAATCCTATGACAATCATCTCCCTCAATGTCAAAGGACTAAATTCACCAATTAAAAGACACAGAGTGGCAAAATGGGTCAAAAAAATGAATCCAACCTTCTGCTGCCTACAAGAAACACATCTGAATAGTCAGAACAAACATAGACTCAAAATCAAAGGACACTATGTAATAATCAAGGGATATGTGCAACAGGAAGAAATCAGACTATTATACATATATGTACCCAATGAGAGACCAGCAAACTATCTAATACAATTACTGACAAATCTGAAAAAAGAAATCAATAATAACACAATCATTGTGGGAGACCTCAACACGGCCCTATCAACACTTGATAGGTCAACCAGACTGAAACCCAACAAAAGCATACTAGCCCTGAAAAGAGTTATGAAAGAAAGAGGACTAGTAGATATATACAGGACACTCCATCCCAAAAAACTTGGATACACATTCTTTTTTAATGTACATGGGTCATTCTCCAGAATAGACTACATGCTGACACATAAAACATACCTCCATAAAAACAAGAGAATAGAAATCTTGCAGGCTACCTTTGCTGACCACAAGGCTCTGAAATTAGATGTGAACTACAAAGTCACACAGAAGAAAAACTTTAACAATTGGAAATCAGACACCCTGCTACTGAACAACCAGTGTGTCCAAGATGAAATCAAAAAGGAAATCAAAACTTTCCTGGAAACAAATGATAATGAAGATACAAACTGCCAGAATCTATGGGACACAGCAAAAGCAGTCCTGAGAAGAAAATTCATAGCTCTACAGGCACACATCAGGAAGGAAGAAGGAGCATACCCGAAAAATTTAATGACACAGCTCAAAAAATTAGAAAATGACCAACAAAAGAAACCAAAAATAGGGAGACAGAAGGAAATAACAAAGCTGAAAGCAGAATTCAATGAAGTAGAAAACCAAAAAGCAATCTGAAATATCAACAGAAGCAGAAGCTGGTTCTTTAAAAAAATAAACAAGATTGATAGACCATTGGCAAAACTCACAAAGAAAGAGAGAGAGAGAAATCTGATAACCCGTATTATAAATGAAAAGGGGGAGATAATGACAGAAATTGCAGATATCCAAAGGGTAATTAGAGACTACTTTGAGAAACTTTATGCTACAAAACATGAGAACCTAGAAGAAATGGAGAAATTCTTGGACATTTATAACCTTCCACATTTAAGTAAGGAGGATGTAGCATATCTAAACACCCCCATCACTACTGAGGAAATTGAAACTGTAATCAAACATCTGCCCAAAATGAAAAGCCCAGGCCCAGATGGTTTTCCGAATGATTTTTTTCAAATCTTTCAAGAGGGGCTACTTCCAATCCTAGCCAAGCTCATCCATGAAATTGAAAAAACGGGAACACTCCCAAACAGCTTTTATGATGCCAACATCACCTTGATACCAAAACCAGACAGAGACGCTGCCAAGAAAGAAAATTACAGACAAATATCCCTGATGAAGGCTAATGCAAATATCTTAAACAAAATGCTGGCAAATAGGATCCAATTCATCATCAAGAAGATCATACACTACGACCAAGTAGGTTTCATCCCAGGAATGCAAGGATGGTTTAACATCCATAAATCTATCAACATTATACACAACATCAACAACAAGAAAAATAAAAATGACCAAGCCCTGCTCCAAGTAATAAGAGAGGACATGTGGAAATGGAAACACATACCCTGCTCATGAATTGGCAGGATTAACATCATTAAAATGGCAATACTCCTCAAGCATTGTACAGATTTCATAAGATCCCCTTAAAAATACCCATGACATTCTTCAAAGAAGTGGATCAAACACTTATAAAGTTCATCTGGAACAATAAACACCCTCGAATAGCTAAAGCACTCCTAGGGAAAAAAGAAAATGGGAGGTTTACTTTCCCCAACTTTAAAGTGTACTTCAAAGCAATAGTTATCAAACAGCATGGTATTGGAATAAAGACAGACCCCCAGATCAGTAGAATAGGCTTGAGTTCTCAGAGAATGTTTCCCAGACATACAATTACCTAATTTTTGACAAAGGAGCAATAAATCCTAAGTGGAGCAGGGAAAATCTTTTCAACAAGTGGTGCTGGCAGAACTGGTTAACCACTTGCAAAAAAGCGAACATAGACTCCCAGTTAACATCATGTACGAAAGTAAAATCCAAATGGATTAAAGACCTTGATATCAGACCGAATACCATAAGGTATATAGAACAACACGTCGGTAAAATACTCCATGACATTGAGAATAAAGGCATCTTCAAGGAGGAAACTGCACTTTCCACACAAGTAGAAGCAGAGATCAACAGATGGGAATACATTAAACTGAGAAGCTTCTGCACCTCAAAAGAAATAGTGCCCAGGATACAAGAGTCACCCACCGAGTGGGAGAAACCATTCACTCAATACCCTTCAGATAAGAGGCTAATATCCAAAATATACAGGGTACTGACAGAATTTTACAAGAAATAAACATCTAATCCCATCAAAAATGTGGAGCAGATATAAACAGACACTTTGATAAAAAAAAAAGAATTACAAATGGCCAAAACGCACATGAAAAAATGCTCCTTGACACTAATCATCAGGGAGATGCAAATCAAAACAATGATGAAATACCACCTCACACCACAGAGATTGGCGCAAATCACAAAGAATGAGAACAATCAGTGCTGGCGGGGATGTGGAGAGGAAGGAACTCTTATCTACTGCTGGTGGGAATGCCATCTAGTACAGCCTCTATGGAAATCGATATGGAGATTCCTTCAAAATCTGGAAATTGAGCTCCCAATCGACCCAGCTATCCCACTCCTAGGGATATAGCCTAAGAACACAAGAATACAGTACAAAAACCCCTTCCTCACACCTATATTTATTGCAGCACTATTCACAATAGCCAGGCTCTGGAAACAACCAACATGTCCTTCAACAGATGAATGTCTAAAAAATCTGTGGTATATATACACAATGGAATATTATGCAGCCATCAGGAGAGATGAAGTCATGAAATTTTCCTATACATGGATGTACATGGAATTTATCATGCTGAGTGAAATGTCAGAGGGAGGGAGACATACGCAGAATAGTCTCACTCATCTATGGGTTTTAAGAAAAATAGAAGTCATTTTTGTAACAATTCTCAGAGACAATGAAAGGAGGGCTGGAACACGAGCTCACTCCATGAAGCTCACCACAAAGAGTGGTGAGTTCAGCTATAGAAATAACTACACAGAGAACTACCATAATCATGTGAATGAATGAGGGAACTGGAAAGCCTGTCTGGAGTACAGGTGGGGGTGGGGTGGGATGGAGGGAGATTTGGGGCATTGGTGGTGGGAATGTTGCACTGGTGAAGGAGGTGTTCTTTACATGACTGAAACCTAATCACAATCATTTATGTAATGTAGATGTTCAAATAAAGAAGATATAAAATAAAAAAACTGGCTGGGTCAAATGTTCTTTACAATATTGTGTTCTGATGCCATTTCCATTTCAAATCATTGCTCCTTTAGGACAAAGAGTGTATTATAAAATTCTGTGCTGCTCAGTGTTCAGAACAGGGCCTTGCATCAGTATGACTCACTATAGTTTAATTAAACAAAATTATTTTGGTGAGAATTTTCGCAAATATATATTTTATGAAATAACTTTATTATAAAATTTCTTCTTAACAAATTTCATTGCCTGTCCTATAACAAGTCTACATTGCTGGAACACATGAATATTCCTATGCTTCTAATACTAAATTTACTATCATTTAAATTTTATGCTAGGCTCAAGAAAAGAAATTCTAACTTGTTTCTGATTCTTCTTTCACTTTGCAGCACTGATAAGCACCTAAAGCAACAAAGAAAGAAAACAGTTTCCAGAATTTTTCTCTTAGAGAATGTTTTTATTATACATTTCTCTACTCTTCCTGCTACCCCCTACACAACTTTATAGATAGATATGTGTGATCACAGTACCAGCACAAGTATACAAATGTCATTTCCATTTCTCTGAGAGACTGCAGATGTAAGCAGAGTATGGCATTCCTGTGACACCACTTTGTGGCAATTGCATCTATTTGACTTTCTACATTATTACATGTGATATACCTTCATGGATACTTTACTGGATGTTAGTTGCCTTATAAATGGCATCAAAAATTTTCTACACACTGCTTTTTCTATCTATCTATAAAACTATCTCAGGTTAGAAGATATTAACTAAATATCATCTTTTGGCTCTATAAAATTTAATTCTTTAGGGAAAATGCTTGGATATTTTAAGTCTTTATAATTGTTCACTTATCATGAATATTAATTGAGTCATAATTCAGTGACAGTCTTTGAAACTTGATGACATAGGCTTATGTCCTAATACAGTTATTGTGTGTTCTAATACAATATTTGAAGCAGGATGTCCCTACCACCACAGATATCCTATATTTTCCTCGTGGAGTGGCTATACATTCCTTTTACTTATAAATTCTACACTTCATACTTCTAAAAATAATTTAAATAACTCATAAAAGACACTGTATATGGAAACTGCATGTATAATATCTTTAAAAGCAGTTTCATATGGTTTTATACTATACTACCTAACCATACATATACAATGGGTATTGTTGCAGAGTTGCTGAACTTTATAAAAAAACAAACATGAAGGTGATATGAGGTTCCCAAGTGAACAGCATACAAGTTGCCAGAAAAAGACCCCATAAATTGAAAGGAAATTGCTGCAAACTCTCCACCTCAGAGATCAACATAGATGCCATTGTAGGAGATACTGAGAAGGCTTGTGCATGTTGGATAGAGGCAGGTGAGAGAATGTGGGGACATTGGTTTGGGGAAGGAAACAAAGGTAATAGGGCTGCTGATTTAGAGATTGTGAATGGGGTGCCAAGTGTCATTGACCTAGAGAAGAGATGTTCCATACAGACCAAGACACTGAAAAGGAGAATAGAGAAAGCACTCTAAAATACATACCCTCAACTACACCCCCCACCATAACGTTTTAAAACATTTGTTTACATAGCAAAGTTCAGTGACTGTAGACAAACATTCAACCCAGATCTAGGACTCCTGAAAGAGGGAAATCAACAAAGCTAAAAACATATAAAGATACCATCAATCACACCCTTGAAACCATAAGTTAATATGTCATCACAAATAGATGTCAAAAATGCAACCAAGAGTACAACCTCAAAGAGATGGAGGATTATATCTCTTGGACAGAATTCAAAACCACGATGCACAAAAAGTTCAATGAAGTAATATATGGTTTTGTGAAACAAGAGGAGTAATATAAGAAAACGTAGAAAAGCTAACCAAAAATGCTACAAAACTTAGAAAAACAATGAAAAATCTCTAGCCAAAAGAAAATAAATTAATGTTAAAGATGTTCAGAAAGGGGCATATCTGTATACTTTTGGTGGTGATGTGTAATTTGGTGCAGCTAGTATATAAAACAGTATAAAAGTTCCTTAAAATATTAATTTTCTATAACAAAATTACTCAACTTTGAAGTTCTTACCCAGAAACACGAAATATTAATTTAAACATTTGTCACCACTATGTTAATATTACAATAGCAAATTTTACAATAGTAGTTTTTAATAGCAAAGAACTGGAGGACAGTTAATTGATAAATAGATAAAGCAGGTGTGGCATATGGACACAATCAAATATTATTCATTTATATGGAAAAACTAAAATTTCACTATTTGCAGCAGTATGGATATACTGGGAACAATTTTTTATAAAAAACTGTATGATTTTAGACTTGATTTACAGAGTAAAAACCATCAACTAACTGAAGAAAACTAAACTTTTAGACTAACAAACTAATTAGTGGTTACCTGAAGGGAAATGGAGGAAAGTTATATGGTGGAGAATATAACTGGCATTTTCTTGGTAAACTTGATTGTATAAACAGGTTTTTTAAAACTCATTTTGAGTCACCATTTTTTTTGCAATGTATGCATTAATAGCATAGGGTTGCATGTATAATAATATAATAATCATAGGGTTTCATTTATACAGCGTTCCAATCCCACATCCTCCAATAGAGTGTCTAGTGTCTGTTTCTCCTCACCATTATATTAGGGATATACTTTATTTTTGTTTTGTTTTATTTTTATAAATTTAGAAAATGTATTTGAACAATTAAGCTATTATTTAATAATAAAATATTATGTTAATTTTCAAACATGAATGCCCTATGTAAAGGGCTCAGGGTTGGAGAATGTCAAAAGTACAAACTTCTAGATTAAGATAAATAAGTATTAGAGCTACATAACTGTAGTTATCTCTGCTATAGCGTATACATGAAAACTGTTAAGAATAAATAAAGTAAGTTCTGGGGTTAATGTGAAAATACAGCAGAAAGCATTCTTGCTTTACATATAACTGACCTCATTTTTATCTCTACATATGTTCTACATATCTCTACATAGATCTCCTAAACTCACCATTAGTGAGACCTGATTTCAGATTAAGAACTAAGTCCTGTGAACCACCCAGAATATATTAAAAATAAAGGACTTTTAAAAATTTCACAATATAAGAACTTTTTTGTGTCTATATGAGATGATAATGTTAACTAAAGCAATGATGGTAATTAGGTCACAGTATAATTAAGTCAGGTTTTGGTACTATACACATTAAACATCAGTGCTGTGTCATATCATAATTAAAAAATAGATTTAAACCATTATGATTCAAAACACAATACAAAAAATACTCTGCACTCCTATGTTCATTGAGGTGCAATTTACCAAATTCGGGAAACAACCCAGGAGCCTGACAACAGATGAGTGGCTAAAGAAATTGGTACATCCTCACAATAAAATTCAATGCAGCTATTAGGAAAAATGGAGTAAAAAATTTGCCTATACATAGGTCAACATGGAGATATTATGCTGATAAAATGAATCACTCAGGGATAGACATAAAATAATATCACTCATTTATGAATTATAAGAAAAATAAAGGATAGTATGGTAATTTATCTAGAGACAATAGAGAGAAGTGTTAGGAGGTCTAGTTATTGTAGGAATCTTGCCACAAATAGTGGAGCAGTGCAGTAATAGCCAAGAAGAGACCATAATGTGAAGTTTACCACAGAGTGGTGAGCACAGTTCACTGATTGCATTAACAATTACCATGACAATGATAGTGAGAAAGAGAAGTAAATCGCCTGTCCTGAAGACAGGCATGGAGTAGAGGAGAGAAATGCAGAACATTGGTGGTGGAAAAGTTACACTGCTGAAGGGCGGTGTTTATTTGATAACTGAAACCCAAATATGAACATTTCTGTTACTAACCAGGGTGCTTAAATAACGAAATTATTTTTTAAAGTCATTGTAATTTACAAAGTTATTCATAGTTGGATATTAGACATAGAACATTCAGGACCAATCCTATCACCAGTGTCAATCTCCCTCTGCAAATTTCCCTTTTTTGAATGACCCCTACCCCGGCCATCTCACTGTGAGAATAATTTTAGCTCTGTATACCAGTTTTCATGATTGATTACTTTAAATCATTTGCTATTCTCTTACAATGCTTTTAATATACTGTGTATGAAAAGATTATTCTGTATATGTCTATTCCTTTCTTTCTGACTTTCCTCAGTATATACTCTACAGTTAGCCATAAATTGCAATATTTTTTCCTAGCTGAGTAGTGTTTTATTCTTTTTTTTATTTGCATATGTAACCTAGTTACTTTATCCAGTCATTTGTTCTTCAACACTTGAATTGTTTCCATATTTTACCTGTTATGATTAGCACTGCAATGAACATGAGTACAAGTGCCTTTTTGGAATGAAGGTTTTAGACTCTTGAGTGACTTACACCAAAGTGAAATTACTCAATTCTTAGATCAATTTTTAGCTTTTGGTGTAGTCTATAATGTTTTCCAAAAAAACATACATTCCCACCTGCAGTAGATGAAAGTTACTTTTTCCCGTATCCTGTAAAATAATAGTCATTCTTATTTTTTGATGTGCACCAGTCTGACTAGTGTGAAGTAATATTTTATTGCCAGTTTGATTTGCATTTTCCTAGTGATAAATAATGCATAGCAGTTTTTATTACTCAGACTCTTGTATGTCTTCTCTGAGAAAGTTTCTGTTAATCTCTTTCCATTATTTATGAGGTCAGTTCTTTTTCTCTTGTTAAGTTTTAGAAATACTTTATATATCTTGAATGTTAACCTTTGTCAGGTGAGTGGTAGGCAAATATACCATATTTCTGGTAACTTTTCTTCTGAGGATAGAGCTCATCTTATAAGATCAGGATGAGGTTTTCTGTCTCTGTATTGAGACAGGCCACACTTGGGCTAAAATAATGAAATTTGGAAGGCCGGTAGGTTTTTATTTTATCTACTAACTTTTAAATTGTAAAACTTAAAAGTATAACTTCACTATTTGTAAATGGATAGGATTAGATAACACCTCTCTACCAGTTCTTTCCACCCTCTCTTCCATGGACAATCACTATTTTGTTCTGAATATGAGTGGTTTTTGCTGTGCCTTAGTATGCTAATTTTGCTTCCTTATACTTCAAGCATGAGTGAATGCCTCTAGTATTTTTCTCTTTTCTGACTTGCTTCTCTTAATATAATGTAAAGTTCCATCCATGATGTTGCAAAGAACAAGATTTTTTTTTCATAGTTTAATAGTGTTCTATTGAGTCTAGAACCAAATACTTTTATTCACTCATTAATTGATGAGCATTTAAATTGTTTCCCTTACTTGTCTATTGTAAATAGTACTGCTAACTAACTACTCAATAATATCCTGAGTATTTTGTCCTTCTAATCTCTATTTCATACTTCTTATTGCTCATAAAAATTGACTTCTATTATTGATTCCCACTACCATTGCTTTACTCTTGAGTGCTACTTCATTTAAGAACTCTACATTGGCACTAACAAGTCTTGTTCCCTTTTTTCCTAATATCCCCCTTTCACACTGCTACAAGAAAAAAATCAATCTACATAATGCACATCTTTTCTAAATAGAGATGTTTAGTGATTATCTGTCCTATAAAATCTAAGCTCCTTCTCACATGTTTACTATAATTCTTACATTATCATATATTAATAAGTCCCACAAGATATGTAGGAGAGATAGTATAGAGGTTATGGTACTTGACTTGCACTCAGCTGATCTAGGTTTAATCCCTGACATCCAATATGGTTCCCTGAACCTACCAGAAGGATCACTGAGCTTCAATCCAGAACAAGACCTGAAAGCTGCTAGGTGTGGCCCCCAAACAAAACAAAAAATTAAAAAAAAGGTGGCAGAGATATAGTACAGTTGTCTGCAGCTGACCCGGGATCAGTCCTTGCACTCCAAATGGTTCCCAAGTCCATCAGAGTAACACCTGAGTACAGAGCCCTGGACACCATCAGGTGTGATTCCAAAACCAAACCAAACCAAAAATAATTTGGGTACTAATAAGTAAGCCAGCTGTTTTCCCTCTGCTGGTGAGATACATGGTTGGGAGAAGCCTCTATTCTTGTTCTAATTTTATAGACTAAAATAAATTTTTTTGAAAGACTTAAGCACCTCTCCTTTCTTGGAGCCGGGAGTTTAGCAGGAGGAGGTTTGGCAGGCCCCTGCCATGCCGGAGGCCTGCTTGACCAGGCCTAGTGGGGGTGCAGGACTTGGGTAACCCCAGCACCCCTCTACCGCCTTGCTCCAGATATCCAGGGCTTTCCCGGGCGACATGCCTGGGGAAGCCAGTGAGTTGGGTCCCTTGGTGGAGCTTGAAGGTACCCTAGGCCTTCCCCCATTCTCCATTCAGCTCCTTAGGGAGGGTCTGGGTGGGGCTCTGAACTTCTGGCCTCCCAGCTTCTTGAAGTCACTGGTAATCTCTGTCCAGTCTATATTTTCAGAATCACGCGGGGGCTATTGCGCGCAAAGAAACATTAATAGTACTCACACAAGAAACATTAATAGTACTCACACAAGAAACATTAATAGTACTCACACAAGAAACATTAATAGTACTCACTATCATTGAATTATGTTTTTATGTATGCAGAATGTCCATTTTGTACTCTGCCCATTTGCATACCCCTTCATAAGTTCATATTTCTCTTTAACTTCTTTAATTCCTATCATAATTACTCCTCATTTACCCTTTCTAACTTAAGTATGTTAGAGTCCTAAGTCACAGACCAAAGTGGTACCCTGGAGTTAACACCCACCCAACTATTTTAAAAGGCATAAAAAAGACACTTATATGTTTTCAACATTTTATGGGTGTTTTCTTTGACGTCTATAAACTTTTGCTGAATATTTTCTTATACAGTAACAATCCCCCCCATGTTTTTTATCTTCTCTTTGTGAACTGTTCAATATGGAATTTGGTCTGAAAGAACCCCTCAGTTTAATACCTATGTTTGAACCAAGTCATAGGTCTTGTTGGAAATATTCTTACACCCCCATATATCTGATAGCACCACGTGGCTTTATTTCTTGTTTGCTTAGGCACACTAAAATGGGAAAATACTATACAAACCAATAGGTTCTTGTCTAATAGAGATGGGAACACACAAATCTTGTAGTGCAATGAGACCTTACACCCTGAACGTTGACATAAAGACCAGGCACAGGCCCCAGAAGAATGGGCATTCTCCATTCACCCCTTGATCTACAGAAGACATTTACAAAACATCCAAGGTTGTATATAACATCACCTGGTGGCATTCCTGTACCAGGAAAGACCCTACAGCTGCTCTGACATCTACTGAAAAGAAACACCCCTTAACACTGAGAAGACAACAAGAACAATGACCTGCTTATTGGACAGGGCTTGCTGTATTGCCTCTTAATTGTGAGGTTTGTCTATAACATCACCTGGAAGCAAACCTCTACCATGGAAGACCCTACCACTGCTCAGACATCGTCCTGCTCAAAAGAGACTTCCCTTAACACTGAGAAGACTTAACAACAACAACCTGCTTACAGGACAGGGCTTCCTGCATTGCCCTTTCATGGTGAGGTGAAACGAGAAGACACTCCACATCATGACTTCAATGTAGGACATGCAAATTCCAGAATCTTTAATACAGAAACATGATACCAACAACAGAGACTGTTTGAAAAGTGTGTTGGCACTATGGACAATTTCTTGGACAATTTCTTGGATCGGACGATAACTTGCTTGAAGCCTAGAGCTGGTCTTATGCCAGGAAACTTCAGGGGTAGGATCTCTTTGTATTTAGGCCAAGGTTATTCCTTTCCATGCCTCTCATATTTTGGTGGGCCTATGCAAACAACAATTGCCACTCTAACAACGTTTTTTTAATATAATTTTTATTTTGATCATAGTGTCTTACATATTGTTGACAGTAACATTTTAGGTACATATTTACATAAAATCAGGGGGGATTCCCAACCCCAAATTGTCCTCTCTACCCCTCCGTTTTTGTCCTACCTCCCATTTCCTCTTCCCTCACCCCCAGGGCGGCTAGAATATGTGGTCCCCTCTGTATCCAACCCACTACTTAGTAGTCTTGCACCTGTTTGGTCTTGATGCCTCCCTTATCTCCCCCTCTAACTGTAGGCAGGACTAGCTAGTTCAAGTTGCATGGTTTTGCCTGAAAAGGAGAAGATAAATAAACTGGGGTAAGAGTCTAATACTCCCAAAATGGGTGGAATCCTTCTAGAGGCTCTCATCATCGATTTGGGGAAGGAGAGAAAGAAGGTGAAACACTCCACCAGTACCAAAAAAAGTGTCAATTATCCAGTGAGGACTCCAGCTATATCGATAAGCACCACAAAAAACAGATGAAAAACAAAGCAAAACAAACAAACCAAAAAAAAAACAAAAACTAACAAACAAACCAAAAACACGCCATGGTCTTGAAATAAGAAACATGGCATAGCACATAACGAAGGAAAAGAAAAGAATAGAAAAAATAAGTATAATTGGGGACAACGATTTCAATAATCACACCCAAACAGAGAAATCGACCAAAATAGATAGGTAAATAAAAATAATAATAACAATAATAAATGAAGGTAAAAGATATATATATATATATATATATATATATATATATATATATATATATATATAATACCAAGGTTTTGTGCTTTTTGTATTTTTGTTTTTTCCCCTCCTGCCCTGGCACAGTAAATATTGGGGTCATTCGAAAAGGAATTCACATGGCCTAAGAAATATGGGGTTTCTCCATCCTTGGAGTATACTGTCATGGGATCAGCTCTAGACTTTGCTCAGGATCATTTATTCTCCCGGTGGTGTTTTTTGGTGTGTGGAAGACTTCTGTTCTGTCCAGGGTGATACACTCAGAGCTCTGTGTTTAGAGGTCTTAGTATCTGCACAGATCCTGAGGTAGGACTTATGGTGAAGTCAGTCTTTGTGGTTCTAGAGGTTCTGTTACCTCAGTGTCGTTTTAGTCCATCTTCTGTGGTTGGTGACCTTGGTCTTTGCACTGAACCTAGGATGGCACCTAGGTTAGCGTCTTTCTTTGTGCTTCCAGAAGGCCCATTCTGTTGCAGTTGTCTCTGTCAGACCTTTGGGACTGGGGATCATGCTTATTGTGCAAGTCATAGTTCAAACCCTAAACTAGGGCTTTTTTATTGGTCCCAAGATGTATACTGTCTGGTCGTGGTTCTAGTAGCCAGTCATCTGTAAGTCACGATCTTGGCTTTTGGACCTACCAAAGGGTGCCGAGTCTTCTGGTTTTGTCTTGTCGTTAGCTGGTAAGGTAGGCTAATCTGCTCTAAGGTCAAGTTGTTCACATTTTCCTCTTTGTCAGGATATCATGTTAGAGCTGGCCCTTGTTGTTGACCCCACAGTATTAAGGCTGTCCCGGATGGAGTTTGTTTCCTGCAGCTGTTGTGAAGAGCTTTGCCAATTCTATGTCTGGGATCCAGGGTTCAAGGCTGGATGAATGGTATCTAATCAACTGAGGTCTAAGTGATTCCACATGACATATTTTCAAGGTAGGAGATATCACTGTATTGTAAACAACTATGAGTTCCTATCTCTAGTAGATAAGAGCTCTTTTTTTATATGTAAGATTTCCCCATTATTTAGTGTGTCTTTGCAGGGGGAGGTGGAACTACATTGTATTGTCGGTGTGGTTGGGGGTGGACAGAGGGGATAACAGACACAGGTCACATACCCAAAAATGATAAAAAAAAATAATAAAATAAAATAAAATAAATAAAAATGTATGTGCTCGCAAATGTATATATAGGACCAACATTTAAAAAATAAATAAATAAATTTAAGAGAAAAAAAAAAGAACTAAAATGAGTTAGCGAAGTTTTTAAAGGACCAAAGTGGTGCAAAAGATTACCTTACATTTGGGGGAGAGCAGGTAACGAGGTGGTGTATTACAGGTCTTATGCCTATGTTGGAAGTACAGTTTTTCCCATTGTCTTTTTGGTTTTTCTTGTGATGTGTGGGTTGCCACTCTAACAACGTTTTTACTGTGCTCCTTTGACTCTAATCCTTAAAACGCACCCACTTAAAATTTGAGGTTAACTTAAGCTAATATGCATGTACATGGAAATGTAAAAAATACTATGCCTCTAATGTTAAAGGAGTTACGTAAGTTTTATGGCTTTAGATTGCCTTGTGTGCTGTTAAGAAATATTATAATGTGCTACAATCTGGGGACTCGAGGGACAAAATAATCGCACATGGATTCTGTTTTATTTTATCTTAACGTTCTTTGGCTGAAAGTTCAAATTTAAGATATCAGCAAGGGGACTTCTGAGAATTATGTTATGGGTGATTGTCCTTCCACTGTAACTTTACCTTGCCCTCTTTCTTTGCATCTTTTGTTCTCATAATTCAAAATAAAAAAATTAAAAAAAAAAGAAAGACTTAAGCAAATATTCAGAGAAATATCCATGCTTGGCAGGTCACACCTGACTGTCAGATCCCTTTAAATAAACACATCTAATTCAGTGTAATGTCTTCATAGTGCTGTCAGTAATCATTTGAACAATACCTTCTAAAATTTTCTACCTTGTTTACTTTTAGCAAGAGTTCTAAGTCTCATAAAATTTTCTCAAAAGCCTCTGTCAGAAATATTTATTTTTCTATAGTGCCATAATTACTTATAAAATATTAATTGTGATTTTAATCATAATTGGACATTTTAAAACCATTTTAATGCTTTTCAATAAATGAAAGCAATGCAACTTATTATGTAAAAGAAGTCAAAATGCTTTTATGTAGCATCAAAAATATTACTATACCTATAATAAACTTCACTAAAGAAGTATAGTGTATCAATATGGAAAACTGTAGAACATTACTGTGAAAAATATTTTGGAGGGATGCCAGAGATCAAGCCCAGGTCTACTATATGTTATTTAAACAAAATCTTTTTAGACATTTAAGGCAATTTAAAGCATTTTAAATAAAAAAGAGACCTATCATTAGTTATCAAAAGTGTCAATATTACAAATATTCTTCCTGAAAAGATCTAAAAATTTAATGTAATATTATTAGATTATTTTTAGAAGTAGACAGTCTCATTATCAATAAGATTTATCTATTAAATTATATATAATTTATCAAAATTATATGGTAAACCAAGAATCTAAGTATGGGAAATAAAACTTCAGCTGTCAATAACATGATGTCTGTATTATAAGCTATGTTATAAACAAAGCATCCTCTACCAACTGTAAGACTTAGCTTGTCTAGATGCCTATATTAATCAGACACCATATACTTACTACATTGAAATTCAGTGGAGAAAAAGGTAGCGTCATCAGTAAAAGATGTTGGACAATTAAATAGCTACAATGGAAAGAAATAATTAGTAATATTTCATGCCAGGCATATAATTTCAAGATGAGTCACAGTCATTACTGGAAAGTGGAAACAAACTTTTTGGAGCCAAAGAGTTAATAGAGCAAGTAGGGCTCTGACCTCAGTCACACCACTTGGCATCACATATGGTCCTCTGAGCATCACCAAAAATGATACCTGAGCACTGACCCAGGAGTAAATCTTGAGAACCATGAGTTGTGTTTTGCCCTCCCAAACTACAAATTTAGAATAAAACAAATTTATAAATGATATATCTGAAAATAAAAATACATCTTCATGAATTTGGAGTACACAATGATCTCTTAGAGTATAAAAATAATACTCAAAACAAATAGATAGAGTAGACTATATTAACATTAAAATTTATATTCATCAAATGACTGTTGAGTTAACTCCACTAAGGCTCTAGATAAGCTATAAACTGGGGAAAAGATATTTGCTTGTAAGGCTTATCCCCAGTCATGGACGAAATGCCTAGATATTGAAAAACCTTCCAACACCAACATTCCGGCCCCATTTTCTTTTTATTTAACTTATTTGTACTGTATTTCCTTACCTTTCTTTTCTCTTCTATTTTCTCTCTTGTTTTTCCTTCCTTTATCTCCTAATCTATATCTTAGTTCAGACCTAATCTATAAGGGTCAGGCCTCCAAAAACTTGAATAGATCTCTAAAGTCTGTCTATATGTGGGCATGTGTTTGTATACAGTGATCTTCTCTGACTGCCAAACCTAAACTGTAAGCAATTTGTGTCTGTAGTGTTATATAGCCCCTCCTATATATTATCCTTCCTCCCTCCTTCAGAAATCTTTCTATCCTCTCATCCCCCAATTCTGATCCATTATCCCTCCTTAACTAACACTCTTTACCCTCAGTTATTAACTCATTAGGCACCAAGACTGACCCCCTGCCCCAACAAACCACCACCCAATTCCCAAAACAAAAAGACAACCTCGCAGTTCCATATCTCATGCCCCGGCAAGAAACTTCAACCAACACACCTGCTGAGTCATGCTATTTGGCCCTTCTCACCATCCCCCACTACAATTGTGGACTGTTGCTTGGTACCAAATTCAGCTTCAGAAAGACCCCCAGCTCAATGACACTATCTGATCCCATAATACTACAAATCATTTCTCAAACTCAACAAGACTAATGAAAAAGTGTGTAATGAAAAAGTGCCTTAGATTTTACTCCCCATAAGAATATCTCAAAAGACTTAATATGGATGTCTATATTGCCTTTGTATGTTTAATATCTTTATAATAATGCCTCTCAGGGTGTTTTTTCCCATACATAAAGATAGCCTCCTCCATCACTTTTTTAATTTACTTTTTTATATATTTCTTCTATTTTACATAAATAAATTTTCTTTAACTTCACCTGTTTTTGTTCTGCTTGGTACAATAACTGAAAAGAAAAAGTCTTGCCTGGGATAAAAGCTCAGGTCAAAACCAGGGCACAGAGATTGTGCAGTCTGTCATTCTTACCCCGAAATGCACCAGCAATATAAAATGACACCATATGCTTTTGTATAGACACAGTAAAAAGAGTAAACGTTATGCACAGAAGCAAGATTTATCTTCTAGGGATAAGAACTCATACTTTTTATAATACAAGGAAGCCTCCCACCCTGAACATGTATGTGTCATGTGGACCCAACTTAGACTCTATGAGATTGGACAGTGATCATCCAACCCTGAACCCCAAATCCCATAGAACTGATATAGTTCCCTGCAACACCAGAACCAAACTTCCCCTGGGAGATTCTTAATATCGCTCTGGAACAAACTTATGCCAGTTTTGATATGACATCCTGACAATGAGAAAATGACAAAAAACTTGATCTAAGAGCAGGTTGTCCTATCTCATCACCTAACAGTAAGATGAAATCAGAAGACATGCTGTCCTTTGATCTGTGCAAAATCCAAGAGCGCTAACTACAGAAGACTAACTTCAACAAACATGACTGGGCAGAACTTATCCTGGACCAATAAGAAAGACCCTATCCTAGATTTTAGCCTAGGACTTGTACAGAAATCAAGATCTCTAATTCCAGAGGTCCGACTTTGACAGCTGAGACTGAGCAGAAATTCTTTTTTTTTTTTTAATTTTTTATTTTGAATTATGAGAGCAAAAGATGCAAAAAAGAGGGCAAGGTAAAGTTACAGTGGAAGGAAAATCAGTCATAACATAATTATCAGAAGAAGTCCCCTTGCTGATATCTTAACTTTGAACTTTCAGCCAAAGAACGTTAAGATAAATAAAACAGAATCCATGTACAATTACGTTGTCCCTCAAGTCCCCAGATTGTTGCACATTATAATATTTCTTAACAGCACACAAGGCAATCTAAAGCCATAAAACTTACGTAACTCCTTTAACATTAGAGGCATAGTATTTTTTACATTTCCATGTACATGCATATTAGCTTAAGTTAACCTCAAATTTTAAGTGGGTGCATTTAACCTCAAATTTTAAGTGGGTGCATTTTAAGAACTAGAGTCAAAGGAGCACAGTAAAAACGTTGTTAGAGTGGCAATTGTTGTTTGCATAGGCCCACCAAAATATGAGAGGCATGGAAAGGAATAACCTTGGCCTAAATACAAAGAGATCCTACCCCTGAAGTTTCCTGGCATAAGACCAGCTCTAGGCTTCAGGCAAGTTATCGTCCGATCCAAGAAATTGTCCGTAGTGCCAACACACTTTTCACACAGTCTCTGTTGTTGGTATCATGTTTCTGTATTAAAGATTCTGGAATCTGCATAGCCTACATTGAAGTCATGATGTGGAGTGTCTTCTCGTTTCACCTCACCATGAAAGGGCAATGCAGGAAGCCCTGTCCTGTAAGCAGGTCATTGTTAAGTCTTCTCAGTGTTAAGGGAAGTTTCTTTTCAGCAGGACGATGTCTGAGCAGTGGTAGGGTCTTCCGTGGTAGAGGTTTGCTTCCAGGTGATGTTATAGACAAACCTCACAATTAAGAGGCAATACAGCAAGCCCTGTCCAGTAAGCAGGTCTTTGTTTTTGTTAAGTCTTCTTAGTGTTAAGGGAAGTCTTTTTTGAGTAGATTGATGTCAGAGCAGCTGTAGGGTCATCCCTGGTAGAGGAATGCCTCCAGGTGATGTTATATACAACCTTGGATGTTTTGTAAATGTCTTCTGTAGATCAAGGGGTGAATGGAGAATGCCCATTCTTCTGGGGCCTGTGCCTGGTCTTTATGTCAATGTTCAGGGTGTAAGGTCTCATTGCACTACAAGATTTGTGTGTTCCCATCTCTATGAGATAAGAACTTATTGGTATGTATAGTATTTTCCCATTTTAGTGTGCCTAGGCAAACAAGAAATAAAGCCACGTGGGGCTATCAGATATATGGGGGCGTAAGAACATTTTCAACAATACCAATGACTTGGTTCAAACATAAGCATTAAACTGAGGGATTCTTTCACACCAAATTTCTTATTGAGCAGTTCACAAAGAGAAGATAAAAAACATGGGGGGGGGGGGAAATCATCACTGTATAAGAAAATATTCAGCAAAAGTTATAGCCGTCAAAGAAAACACCCATAAAATGTTGAAGATACATAATTGTCCTTTTTATGCCTTTTAAAATAGTTGGGTTGGTGTTAACTCCAGGGTTCCACTTTGATATCTGACTTAGGACTCTACAGTACTTAAGTTAGAAAGGGTAAAAGAGGAGTAATGATAATAGGAGTTAAGGAAGTTAAAGAGAAATATGATCTTATGAAGGGGTATGCAAAAGGGCAGAGTACAAAATGGACATTCTGCATATAATAAAAACATAATTCAATGATAGTGAATATTAGTAATGTCTCTTCTGCAGGAAGGGAGCAGAAGTTCTGGTACCATAATGAAGACTCTATCCTAGGCTTCGGCAGAGGATCTGAGCAAAAACCAAGATCACTTATATAGAAGACTGATTACAACAATGATGGAACAGAACTTCTAGAGCCATAAAGAAAGACTCTATCTAGACCATGTCCTATGTCCTGTGCAAATACCAAGATCTCTAGTTATAGAGGCCTGATTTTATCATCCACAACTGAGCGGAAAGTTTCCTGGCACCATAAAAAGACCTTGGGGTGAGCTAATGAGCATGTACAGAGCCAGTAGTTTTTCCCGTGGCAGTATGCTTTAAGGGTGGAGAAACCTTGAATCTGTTAGGCCAAGGGAATTTCCTTTCTTACTTCTCTAATACTTACTGTGCCTATGTAAAAAAAAAAAAAAAGGAAGGGAGGAAAGCACAAAACCTTGCCACACCAGAACTCCTCCCTTTGTTTTTGTTTTGTTTTTTCTTTTTTCTCTTCTTTTTGTTCTTTCTTTTCTTTCTTTTTCACTCTTGTGCTTATTATTTGGTGAATTTTTTTTGATGTTGTTGGTGGTGGTGGGTGCTTTTTATCCTTTTGGTAGTTACTTTCTTTTTTATTGTTGTTTGTTAGGGATTTTTTTTTGGTTTATTATTTATTTATTTATTTATTTGGCTTTTGGTTTTTGGGACACACCCAGCGGTGCTCAGGGGTTAATGCTGGCTATCTGCTCAGAAATAGCTCCTGGCAGGCACGGGGGACCATATGAGATGCCTGGATTCGAACCAACCACCTTAGGTCCTGGATTGGCTGCTTGCAAGGCAAACGCCACTGTGCTATCTCTTCAGCCCCATTTGTTAGTTTTTTATGCTATATTTTTATTTTTTTTCTCTTCTCAGAGCAGAATCAAACAACTTGAATCATCTTGTTCTGCCTCATGAATTGAAGGGGAAAATAAAAATGAATAGTACCAGGACCAAACAGCCATATGAACATTGAGTGGAAATAAAAAATGATCATGCTTAAACACCAAACCCAAAGTCAACAACAACAAAATTGATACCCTATCTACAACAAGCTATACACAGAGGGAAACAGTTACACTGGCTCAAATATTACTGTGAAAGATTTCTTATTCTCTTTTTATCACAATAAAAATTGTTAAAAAAAAAGAGTTATAGATGTTAAGAGAATACATCTGAGATATACAAAGGAAATATACGCATCCTTTTTATGTTTTAGAAATAATCAAGAGGGAGGGTGTTGTTTCCAAGACACCACTTTGGTCTGTGATTTGCACAAGCGAAGAGCACATGGAGCCATGTCCTCCCCATGTTGCCTGCTGAAGCTTCCAACTCCCCGAGAGGCATTTGCTTCCTAATTGCTGGAAGTCGGAAGTTCACCAGTCCCTTCCCAGCCTCTTGCAGGAAAGAGAAAGCCTGGGGTCTCCTTTAAATTGCTCCTTGCCCTAACCCACTTGCTGGGATCTTGAGTAGTTGTCCAGGAATAACCCTGGAGAGCAGGAGGAAGGAGAGAGAAGGCTGTGGGGGGGCAGCTGAAGCTGCATCTTCCTCTTAGCTTGGCCAAAATGCCTACAGCATGGAGCCATACCGTCCATGTGTTGCCTGCTGAAGCTTCAGACTCCACCCAAAAAATTACTGTGAAAGATATGTAATCCACCTTGGCCAAAACAAAATCATTAGTACAGAAAAATGGTTAAATGTAGGGTGATAGGAGGTGGGAGTGAAGGAGTAAAGGAATAAAATGAGCTTATGACAAACAGAATAAACACAATGATATCCAAATATTTGCCAATATGGGGGTGCTAGCACCCGCACGGTTTCACAATGGACAGGTTTAGTAAGGAAACTTCCCTGAGACTTCCTGAAGCCAGAACCTATTGTGCTGCTATTCCCACCTCACTGGCTTCCCCAGGCCTGTGGCTGTTGGAATGTGTAGAGATATAGTAAAAATAAAATTTCTAAAAAATTTAAAAAATTTTTAAAATGTTTAAAATAGTTACTATGCTTATTCTAGTAATAGTATCACTCAAAGCACCAAGGGTCATAAGACTACTTTAGGTTGGTATAGGCAAAACCTTGTAAGTTCCTCCAGTTTATTACTTCTTATATTATTTTAAATAAAAATGAATTCTGAAGTTTAATATTGTGTAAATAAAATTTTATAGAGCATTTTAACAATAAATCAAACTTTCTAGCTCTAATCTTTCAATAACATTAAATATTCAAACTTGTATCTGATTCTAGAAAGCAGTCAATTGCATTTAAATAATCAAACTGGCAGTGCTTCTAACCACCAGCTGATTAAAATTGCCATTGATTCACTCAGATAACTGAACTAAGGTTAAAAGAGAGGGGACCCAATGAGATGAGGTGGAGAAATACTGATATTTCCATGGTGGTTGCTGAGTGACAGAATTTGTGGCAAATGGAAAGTGACAATCAAACCCAGAACTTCACAAAGGTTCTAGGGATAAACTGCACTCCTAGTCACCAATGCATATTTTGTTTTTTATTTTTATTTTTGTTTGTTTGTTTGTTTTTTTGGTCACACCTGGCAGTGCTCAGGGGTTACTCCTGGCTCTATGATCAAAAATCGCTCCTGGCAGGCTCGGGGGACCATATGGGATGCCGGGATTTGAACCATTGACCTTCTGCATGCAAGGCAAGTGCGTTAGCTCCATGATATCTCTCCAGCCTCGCATATTTTGAAAGTGTAAATTTGCACCTCTAAACATACACAGCTGTAAAACTAATGTTGCCAAAATAAAAACATCAAATTATTTTCAAAATATTAAAAATTATTTTATGTCACTTGTTATATGCACTATAATGTCTAAAAGAAATACTCCCACTAATTTGCATCCAGAAAGAAAGAGAGATATTTAGAAGCAAAAAGACTCTGGCTACCTACTTCCCCTGTTGGTCAGGCATGCTGCCCCTTCACCTGTACTTTGGCAAAGTACATTCTGCCTATCTAAATATAATATGGATTCAGACAGAAATAAATTACTGATATATCTTAGAGAAGCTGCATATTGTGAGTTCTGCAGGTTTAGACACCACAGTCAAAGTAAGGAGACATCTACTCAGGATGGATCCTCTAGGGCATAAAATATGCTGCCTTTAGCATTTTTCGCCAACTTAAGCCAACTTTATTGCCAACTTACTAGTCATTAACTTCCAATTTTTAAAAATATGAATGATATTTTATGAGTAATAATTATAGTACATAAAATTTTTCAACAAAACTGAAGAAGTTCAGGCCAGAGAGTTCAAGGGGCTGCAAGCTTTTTATGCAGCAAGCCTGGGTTTGATCTGCAAGATACAGTACCCAAACAACTCTGGAAGAGAACCTTGAGCACCTGACTGTGTACCCAAGAAAACACAAAACCAATCATACAAAAACTTAGTCCCCTTTCTGAGGTGTCTACTTGACAGTTCTAGTACTGGTTAAAAAGATCCATTCTTAAAAAAAATAGTCCAGAAAAACTGTGAGTGCTGCCTGTGTGTGTTTGTCTTCTGTCCTGTCTCCTAAACCTCTTGGAAGTGGGCCAAAAGGGGCCCAGAAAATTCGCTCTCCCAGAGGCTCTTTCAAGGGGCTGGAACGTCAAGGGACTGATTCCTAAAGTGAAAACCGGCTATAAGCAGTACTTCACAGAAGTCAAGTTCCCTGTTTGTGACATTAGGCTGAACAAATCTAGTCTGTCCCAGTGGGGACCGAGTGTAAGAAACTGTGAGTGCTGCCTGTGTGTTTGTCTCCTGTCCTGTCTCCTAAACCTCTTGGGAGTGGGCCAAAAAAGGCCCAGAAAATTCACTCTCCCAGAGGCTCCAGAAGAGAACTTTGGCTCCGCTTCACTATGCAGCCACACACTGTTTCTAAGGAAAGAACGCCACTGCAACAAGAAAAATATCACACTAAGAACTGAGCTGGATCAGTGAAGCCCAACATCTCTCCCTGGACTGTCTTCTCTTCTGCATGCTTGGGACTAAGATTTGATCCTGCATAAGGCTTAATCCATGGAGGGCTCCCCTTCCTTGGAGGGAAGAAAACCCTCCCAGAAAGGGTGAAGCCAGAGGAGCGTGGCCGCACACATCATTTAGACAACGCATACCACCACAACATGTAGAAAAACCCACAATACAAGTGTGACAATGGGGAAACAACGCAGGCCAGCATCAGACACAGAGAATGAAGATGACAATTCTGATGACCAGAAAATGGCCAACTAACTAATCAATTTATCAGATAAGGAGTTTAGACAAGAAATATGAAAGATGATAAAGAAATCAAAGAAACCATGGATCTAGTTGAACAGAACACTAATAAGAACCAAGAAAATATGAAGACAATAATCAAAAAACTCCAAACTGTCTAACAGGTCAAAGAACAGGCCTGAAAAACTCAGTAAACAAATGTAATGGCAAAATGCATATGCTCTCCAACAGGCTAACAGACATGAGAATAGAAATTTTGCAGAAAACCGGCAAGCCTTTGCAAAAGCCAGCTCCCTGTGTGTGACACCAGGCGGGAAAAATCCATGAAAGTACATTGGCCCAGTGAGGCCCAACTGTGAAAAACTATGAGTGTGACCTGTATATGTCTGTCTACTGTCCTCTTGCATGAAACTCTTGCAAGTGGGGCAAAAAGGCGGCCGTGCACTCTTTCTAAGGAAAGAACACCATTGCAACAAGAAGGAAAAATCACACTAAGAACGGCGCTATATCACAGAAGCAAACATTTCTCTCTGGACTGTCTTCTCTGTTGCATGCTCGGGCCTAAGGTTTGACCTAGTGTGAGGCTTCATCCACGGAGGACTCCCCTCCCTTAGAGGCAAGTCAGCCCATCCAGAAAGGGAGGAGCCAGAGGAGTGTGCTGCCTGCATCATTTACCCAATGAATACCACCACAACACGTAGAAAAACCCACAATACAAGTGTGACAATGGGGAAACAACACAGGCCAGCATCAGACATAGAGAATGAAGATGACAATTCTGATGACCAGATAATGACCAACCAACTAATCAACCTCTCAGATAAGGACTTTAGACTAGCAATATGGAAGATGCTCAAAGAACTCCAAGAAACCATGGATCGAGTTGAATAGAACACTAATAAGAACCAAGAAAATATGAAGACAGAAATCACAAAACTCCAAACTGAAATAACATGTCAACTAACAGGACTGAAAAAGTCAGTAAACAAAGTGAATGACAAAATAGATAACCTCTGGGACAGGGTATCAGAAGCTGAGAATAGACTTGGTGCTGTGGAAGATGAGATACATAACAATTCTATACAGCAGGAGAGATTGGACAAAAAATGTAAAACAAATGAGCAGACAATGGAAAAATTAGTCAAAGAATGGGAACAGATGAAAATAGAAGTCTATGATAAGATCAACAGAAACAACTTAAGAATCATTGGAGTCCCAGAGACCCAGGAAGAAAATTTTCAGGAAGAATCAACGGTCAAGAACATCATTAAAGAGAAACTTCCAGAGCTAAAGAATATATGTGATCAAATCCTGCATGCCTGAAGAGTACCAACCAAAAGAGACCCCAGAAAAACCACCCCAAGACACATACTAGTCACAATGACAAATCCCACAGATACAGAATTCTGAAAACAGCAAGATCAAAAGGGGAAATCACGTTCAAGCAAGCTTCCCTGAAATTTACAGCCGACCTGTCACCAGAAACACTCAATGCCAGAAAGCAGTGGTGGGATATTGTGACAAGACTGAATGAAATGAATGCTTCTCCCAGAATACTATACCCAGCAAAACTCACTTTCCGGTTTGACGGAAGAATACATGTTTTCACAGAGAAAAAACAGCTCAGAAACTTCACAGACACAAAACCAGTCTTAAGAGAAAAACTGAAAGACCTAATCTAAGACAAGACTACCCAAAAGACACACCAAATTTCGAAATAAAGATGGCGTTAAATCCCAGGACAATTCTTTCTCTCAACGTCAATGGACTAAATGTACCAGTTAAGAGACACAGAGTGGCTAAATGGATCAAAAAACTCAATCCAACCTTCTGCTGCCTACAAGAAATGCAACTGAATAGTCAGAACAAATATAGACTCAAAATAAAAGGCTGAAGAAAAATTATCCAAGCAAACAACACCCATAAAAAAGCTGGAGTGGCCATACTAATATCAGATAATGCAACGTTTATACTCAGGAAGGTGGTAAGGGACAAAGATGGACATTTTATATTAATCAAAGGGTATGTAGAGCAGGAAGAAATAACTCTCCTAAACATATATTCACCGAATGAGGGGCCAGCAAAATATTTAATACAACTGTTGACAAATCTGAAAAATAATATCAATAACAACACAATAATTGTGGGGAACCTCTACAGGGTTTTGTCAACACTGGATAGGTCAACTGTACTGAAACCCAACAAGAATATACTAGACCTGAGGAGAGAAATGGAAGAAAGAGGCCTAGTGGATATATATAGGACACCCCATCTCCAGCCAGATAAAGAATAACTAGTGTGTCCGAGATGAAATCAAGGAGGAAATCAAAAAGTTCCTGGAAACAAATGTCAATAAAGACACAAACTATCAGAACTTATGGGACACAGCAAAAGCAGTACTGAGAGGAAAATTTATAACTTTGCAAGCACACATCAGGAAGGAAGAAGGAGCTTCCCTGAGTAGCTTAATGACACAGCTAATAGAACAAGAAAGTGCTCAACAAAAGGACCCAAAAATAGGGTGACAGAAGGAAATAACAAAGCTGAGAGCAGAAATCAATGAAGTGAAACCCAAAAAACAATCCGAAAGATCAATGAAAGCAGAAGTTGGTTCTTTGGAAAAATAAAGAAGATTGATAGACCACTGGCAAACAAACCTAACAAAGAAAGAGAGAGAGAGAGAGAGAGACAGAAACTTGATAACTCATATTAGGAATGAAAAAGGAGAGATCACTACTGATATGACAGAGATTCAAAGTGTAATCACAAACTACTTTGAGAAACTGTATGCCACTAAAAATAAGAACATGAAAGAAATGGATAAATTCTTGGACTCTTATAATCTTCCACAGTTGAAGGAATAGGATGTAGTATATCTATACACTCCCATCACCATTGATGAAATTAAAACAGTAATCAAATGCCTCCCCAAGAACAAAAGCCCAGGCCCAGATGGATTTACTAATGAATTCTTTCAAACCTTTCAAGAGGAACTTCTCCCAATCCTGGCAAGATTCTTTCGTGAAATTGAACAAATGGAAACACTTCCAAATAGCTTTTACGAAGCTAACATCACCTTGATATCTAAACCAGACAGAGATGCTACGAAAAAAGAAAATTACAGACCAATATTGCTGATGAATACAGATGCAAAGATCCTCAACAAAATCCTGGCAAATAGGATTCAATGCTTCATTAAGAAGATCAACCACTATGATCAAGTAGGTTTCATCCCAGGAATGCAAGGATGGTTTAACATCTGTAAATCTATCTACAGAATACACAACATCAACAACAAAAAAATGAAAACCACCAGATCATATCAATAGATGCAGAGAAAATATTTGATAAATTCCAACACCCATTCTTGATCAAAACTCTCAGCAAGATGGGAATGGAAGGAACCTTTCTCAATATAGTGAAGGCCATCTATCACAAGCCAGTGGCACATATTATCCTCAATGGAGAAAAACTAAAAGCCTTCCCTCTAAATTCTGGCACAAGTCAAGGCTGTCCTCTCTCACCACTCCTATTCAACATAGCACTGGAAGTACTTGCTATAGAGATTAAGAAAGAAAAAGTTATCAAGGGAATCCAGATAGGAAAGGAAGAAGTCAAGCTCTCACTGTTTGCAGATGACATTATACTCTACTAATTATAAAACCCTAAAGACTCTACGAAAAAGCTTCTAGAAACAATAGACTCATATGGCAAGGTGGCAGGCTACAAAATTAACACACAGAAATCAATGACCTTTCTATACACCAAAAGTAATAAGAAAGAAATGGACATTAAGAAAACAACCCCATTCACAATAGTGCCACACAAACTAAAATATCTTGCAATTAACTTGACTAAAATTGTGAAGGACCTATAGAAAGAAAACTAAAAACTCTGCTGCAAGAAATAAGATATGAGTCGGTGAAATGGAAACACATAACCTGCTCATGATTGACAGGATTAACATCATCAAAACGGCAACATTCCCCAAAGCATTGTACAGATTTAATGCAAAACTGGCTAGCCACTTCAAAAAATTGAATTTAGACCCCCAATTAACATAATGTACGAAGGTAAAATCCAAATGGATGAAAGACCTCGATATCATACCCAAAACCATAAGATATATAAAACAACAGGTAGGCAAAACACTCCAGGACATTGAGACTACAGGCATATTTAAGGAGGAAACTGCACTTTCCAAGCAAGTGAAAGCAGAGCTTAACAAATGGGAATATATTAATCTGAGAAGCTTCTGCACCTCAAAGGAAATAGCACCCAGGATACAAGACAACCCACTGAGTGGGAGAAACAATTCACCCAATACCCATCAGATAACGGGTTAATCTCCAAAATATACAAGGCACTGACAGAACTTTACAAGAAAAAAACATCTAATCCCATCAAAAAATGGGGAGAAGAAATGAACAGACACTTTGACAAAGAAGAAATACAAATGGTCAAAAGACACATGAAAAAATGCTCCACATCACTAATCATCAGGAAGATGCAAATGAAAACAACTATGAGGTACCACCTCACCACAGAGATTGGCACACATCACAAAGACTGTGAACAAACAGTGTTGGTGGGATGTGGAGAGAAAGCAACTCTTATTCACTGCTGGTGCGAATGTCATCTAGTTCAACCTTTATGGAAAGCGGTATGGAGATTCCTCCAAAAATTGGAAATCGAGCTCCCATACGACCCAGCTATACCACTCCTAGGAATATACCATAGGAACACAAAAATGTAAAAACAAAGATCCCTTTCTTACACCTATATTCATTGCAGCACTATTTACCAAAGCAAATCTCTGGAAACAACCCAGATGCCCTTCAACAAATGAATGTCTCAAGAAACTGTTGTACATTTACACAATGGAATATTATGCAGCTGTCAGGAGAGATTAAGTCATGAAATTTACCTATACATGAATGTACATGGAATCTATTATGCTGAATGAAATAAGTCAGAGAGAGAGAGAGAGAAAGATGCACAATTTTCTCACTCATCTATGGGTTTTAAGAAAAATGAAAGACATTCTTTTGATAATAATTTTTAGACACAAAAGAGAGAAGGGCTGGAATTTACAGTTCACCTCATGAAGCTTACCATTAACAGGGTTTAGTTTAGTTAGAGAAATAATTACATTTTGAACTATCCTAATAATGAGAACGTATGAGGATTAGAGTTAGGGTTAGGTTAGGGTTGTGCCAACACTACTTGTTGAAGAGGATTTCTTTTCTCCAAAACTGGAAATTGAGCTCCCATACAATGCAGCTATACCACTCCTAGGAATTCACACTAGGAACACAAAAATACAATACAAAAATCCCTTCCTTACACCTATATTCATTGCAGCACTATTTACCATAGCAAGACTCTGGAAACAACCAAGATACCCTTAAACAGATGAATGGCCAAAGAAACTGTGGTACATATACACAACAGAATATTATGCAGCTGTCAGGAGAGATGAAGTCATGAAATTTTTCTATACATGGATGTACATGGAATCTATTATGCTGAGTGAAATAAGTCAGAGAGAGAGAGAAAAACTCAGAATGGTCTCATTTATCTATGAGTTTTAAGAAAAATAAAAGACATTCTTGCATTAATAATTTTCAGACATAAAAGATAGTAGGGCTGGAATTTACAGCTCACCTCAGGAAGCTCACCACAAAGAGTGATGAGTTTAGTTAGAGAAATAACTACATTTTGAACTATCCTAATAATGACAATGTATGAAGGAAATAGAAAGCCTGTCTAGAGTACAGGTGGGGGTTCGGTGGGGAAGAGGGAGATTTGGGACATTGGTGAACAGAATGTTGCACTGGTTATGGTAGTGTTCTTTACATGACTGAAACCCAAACACAATCATGTAGGCAATCAAGGTGTTTAAATAAAATATATATATAAAGAGGTTTTCTTTGCTCCAATTAGGATTTCTTGCTCCTTTATCAAAAATTAGGTGATTGTATGTTTGGGGAACATTCTCTGAGTATTCAAGTTTATTCCACTGATCTGAGGGCCTGTCTTTATTCCAATACCATGCTGTTTTGATAACCATTACTTTGTAGTAAAATTTAAATTTGGGGAATGTAATTCCTCCCATATTTTTTTCCCAATGATTTCTTTAGCTATTCTAGGGTGTTTATTATTCCAAATGAATTTTAAAAATGCCTGATCCACTATTTTGAAGAATGTCATGGGTATCTTTAGAGAATTATAGAAAGCCTTCTAGGTCCTTCGTGCTTGGGAGGGTCTCTCTCCCTTCCTGGAGCAGGATTTTTAGCCTGCACGGGCGGGCAGCTGGCAGGCCTCCGCATGTGCCAGCGGCCTCTTGGCCCAGCCTAGGGTAGGGGGGCCCGGACCTAGGTCACCCGACCCTCCTCTCCCCCATTCCTCTGGATCTCCAGGTGGGTTCCTGGAAGGAGCTGATGGGGCACCCTGGGTTTTCCTCACTCCCAGGCCGGGTCCGGAGACTGTCCTAGGGTGGGGCTTAGGGGGTGGAGTTTGATCTGTTGAGTATCAGATAGCTGCTCAGCTATACTCAGGCTGTCACTGGCAATTTCATACCAGTCTACATTTTGCAAACCACGCGGGGGCTAGTGCCCCCGCGTGAACATATGCTCCTCCCAACCATCATTACCCCAGATTTACCCTTCTTAACTTCAGTAACACACAGTTCTAATCTCTGATCTAAGACACACAGTAGATCTAACAAATCCCAGAACTATTTAGAAGGACACAAATTGAACTCATATTGAACACATATATCTTTTGAATATTTTATGGGTATTTTCTTTAACTGATATAACTCTCTATATATTCTTCTACCATGATGTTTCTATCCACTTTTCATCTTGTCTTTTCTTTGTAAGCTGTTCAGTAAGGATTGTTGGTGGAACTGTCCCTCAGTTTGATGCCTATGATTGAACTATGTCATGGAAATTGCTGGTCTTGTTCCTATTGCCTCCAGATGCACCAATAACGCTTCATGGCATTGATCCTTGTTTGCATAGACACATTAAAATGGGAAAACACCATACATACAGATAAGTTCTTATCTAATAAATCTCAGTACAATGTACCTTACACCCTGAACATTGATATAATGACCTGGCACAGGCCTCAGAAGAATGGGCATCCTCCATTCACACCGGAACCAGGCAAGCTATCTACGAAACATCCAAGGTCTTTTATAGCAACAGCTGGAAGCGGTCCTCTACCAGGAAAGACTCTACCACGGGTCTGATATCCACCTCCTAAAAAGAGACTTCCGTTTACACTGAGAAGACTTGACAACAACAATGACCTGCTCTACAGGACATGGTTCTCTCTATTGCCCCTTAAGTGTGAGGTGAAACGAGAGGATGCTCTGCACCATCCTTACTGCAATATGGGATATGCAGACTCCAGGATCTTTAATACAGAAGCATGATACCAACAACAGAGACTATGTGAGGAATGGAGGTGTATTGCCACTACAGAGGATGACTTGAATTGGACAAACTAGTTTGCCTGGAGCCTAGAGTCAGTCCTGTGCCAGGAAACTTCAGGGGTAAGGTTTCCTTGTATTTAGACCATAATTTGCCTTTCCATGTCCCTTATGTTTTGGTGGGCCTATGCAAACAAATGCCACTTTAATACCGTTTTGTACTATGCTCCCTTGACTCCAATCCTTAAGAAAAACAACCCACTAAAACTTTTGAGGCTAACTTAAACTAGTAAGCATGTGCATGGAACTAGAGAAATGTACTTTGCCCTCAATGTTTAAGGAGTTACATAAGTCTAATGTCTTTAGACTATATTGTGTGCTGCTAAGAAATAGTATGTACTACAACTGGGGATTCGAGGGACAAATTAATTGTATTGTACATGGGTTCAGTTTTGTTTTTCTTAATGTTCTTTGGCTGAAAGTTCAAGGCTGGGATATCATCTATGGGACTACCGAGAATTCTGTTTATGGGTGATTGGGCTTCCACTGTAACTTTACCCTGTCCTCTTTCTTTGCATCTTTGTTGTCATAATTAAAATAAAAAGTAAAATAAAAAATAAAAAAAAAGAAAGCCTGTCTAGAGTACAAGCGAGGTTGGGTGGGGAGGAGGGAGATTTGAGACAGTGGTGATGAAAATTTTGCACTGGTCAAGGAGTTGTTCTTTACATGACTTAACCCCAAACACAACATGTATGTAATCAAGGTGTTTAAATAAAATATAAAAAAAGTCCATGTATCGCTTAGGTGAAGTTTGTATAGCACTGATTGCTTCTAACCACTTAATTTTTCTATTGAGATTCTGATGTCCAAATTGGCTAAAAATGGTGGCAACAAAGCCAAACCTAGAATTTCTGCCAACCAATCACCAAAGGTTTTACATTGTCTAGCAAGACACTCATCCAGCATAGGCCACAGCAATGTTCAGAAACTGCCAGATGCTTCTGAAGAAAATACCTTAAAATTTTTACTTTCATGTGTTTGTTGTTGAGTTGAAATGGATTCATGAAAGTATTAATATTCACTCTTGCAACACAGCTATTCATAAGGACCTTGTGGAATTTTCCCAAACTGAAATTTAGCATCAAGTGTCTGATGATGATTCCATGTGAGAAGCAGATTGCTAACAGTGAGCCTCAAGGCACTGGACAACTTGATGCTATTTTTAGTAATAACTCAGCACTTTCTTGGCTTGAAAGTAACACTGAAATGAGGTGAGTATTAATAATACAACATTTGTTCACACAATGGCATGCAGATCTGCTCTAATTATGGTTATAATTTATAAAGCAATCTTAGGCACTTCTTTGATCTTAATTATAATTTCCCCTCTTAAATTTAAAGAATTAAGAAAAACAGAGATTTATAGATCTTTAATAATCAGAATATTCTGCCTGATTTTAATAAAACATTATTATTGTCCAAGTTTTTTCTCTAAGAATAAAGAGTAAATAATTGAATATAAAATATAGTAACAAAAAGGCCCAGTTTGGTACCTTTCAGGATTTTGTCAAATGCTTTTTGGAAGTTAAAATAATCCTTTACTTCCTGCCCTAATATGTTGGAAAAGAAGATCCTGTTGTTTCTAGAACTGCATTGGATTTAATGCATTGGAACTTTGGGAATGCTAGATGGATGCCAGAGACCCCTAGCAACACTTGGGATGCCAAACTTATTTCCATCATCATAATAAAAAATGCAACACTTAATTCAATTTCCCATTTAAAAATCTAAGGAACTAGGATTGAAGAGAGTACAGGTGTTAAGGCACTTGCATGGCAAACAACTAATCCAGATTTGATTCTGGTACTGTATCTAGTTCCTTTATTTTATTTTTTTTTATTAAATAACCTCTTCATTTAAACACTGTGATTACAAACACAATTGTCATTGGGCTTCAGTGATAATAAGAACAACACCTTTCACCCATGCAATCTTCCCATCACCAATGCCCCATCTCTTCTCTCCCTCACACCCTCCCTGCATTTCAAGACAGGTCCTCTATATCCCTCACTGAGTCAGTGACTGACATTGTTATGATAGTTTTAGCATAGTTATTTCTGTAACTGCACTCACCATTCTTTGTGGTAAGCTTCAGATCTCGAGCCGGTCTTTCCAGCCCTCAATGCTGGGAATTATTTCAATGTCTAATTTTTCTTAAAACCCATAGATGAGTGAGACTATTCTGTATTTATCTCTCTCCCTCTGACTTATTTATCTCAGCACAATAGATTCCATGTGCATCCATGTATAGGAAAATTTCATGACTTCATCTCTCCTGAGACTGCATAGTATTCCATTGTGTATATGTACCACAGTTTCTTTAGCCATTCATCTGTTGAAGGGCATCTTGGCTATTTCCAGAGCCTGGTTATTGCAAAAAGTGCTTCGATGAATACAGATGTGAAGAAGGGAATTTTGTATTGGATTTTTGTGTTCCTAGGGTATATCCCTAGGAGTAGTAGAGCTGGATCAAATGGGAGCTCAATTTCCATTCTTTTGAAGGATCTCCATATTGTTTTTCATAAGGGCTGGACTAGATGACATTCTCAAACCCTGACAGGGGTGATTCCTGAACGCAGTTCCAGGATTAAGCTGTTAGCACTACTGGTGTGGAACCAAACTAAAATAAACACAAAACAATCCAAGGAATTATTGTGCTTTTCTCTGCTATATTTTCAATATGACAACAGGTAGTGTTGGTTCCAAAGAGGCACCTGATATCTAGAACACAATTCAGAGCTCAGCTTTGTGCTCTTAGCATTTGAGCCATTTTCAAATGTCCTCTACATACATTTTTAAATCAAACTTAATTTAAATTTCAGATTAAAAAAACCTGTGGGTATAATATAGAGTTTCATATGTCCCAAACTCACTTTTTTCTTCTAAAGGGAGATCATTTGCCATGTGTTAATTTTATCTAAAATCTATACTTCATTTAGTTTCCCTTTTTTTAGTGTCTCTTCAGAATTGTTTCCAGGATGCCACATTATATTTAGCTGTCATTTCTCCTCTAGTGACTCCTTTGGGCTCTGACAGTCTATCAGACTTTCCTTGTTTTCCTTCAATCTTTGTTACTGTCTAAGAGAACTGGCTAGATGATCTATTAATGTCTCTCAAACAAGAATTTTTCTCATGCTATTATGATTAGACTGGATTTATAGATTTGGGACCACAGAAACAGAATGTCATTCACCTGGTGTCAGAATCACTTCCATTGATATGGCTTGTCCCTGAGAGTGTTGGCCTTAATTACTGCATTACAATAGTTTTTTCCAAGTTATTTAACTAGGAAATGAATTCTTTTGCCTGTGGCATTCTCATCAGAAGGAGGGGATATGGCCTGTCTACAGTTGAGGGGTAGAGAGCTGTACACCACCTGCTTGGGGTCAAAGGAACTCCTCAAGCTATTTGAAATTGTTCTGCAGAAGAGATGCATCCCTTCCTCCATAATATTTACTAAGTCCATACTTTATTACTATTAATATGAGCTTCATGAATTGTGTTTTAATCAAATGTGATTTTATATTTTGCTTTTAATTTATTCCATGTTTGACTTTTTAGGTCTTTTTAAATTAGCTCTTATATATTTTTGGTGTCCTCTCTTTATTCTTTATTTAAATATCTTGATTACATATATGATTGTGATTAGGTTTCGGTCATGTGAAGAACACCCCCTTCACCAGTGCAACATTCCCACCACCAATGTCCCAAATCTCCCTCCATCCCACCGCAACCCCACCTGTACTCCAGACAGGCTTTCCAGGTCCCTCATTCATTCACATGATTATGGTAGTTCTCTGTATAGTTATTTCTATAACTGTGCTAACCACTCTTTGTGGTGAGCTTCATGAAGTGAGCTGGAAGTTCCAGCCCTCCTCTCATTGTCTCTGAGGATTGTTACAAAAATAACTTTTATTTTTCTTAAAACCCATAGATGAGTGAGACTATTCTGCGTTTCTCTCTCTCCCTCTGACTTATTTCACTCAGCATGATAGATTCCCTGTACATCCATGTATAGGAAAATTTCATGACTTCATTTCTCCTGATGGCTGCATAATATTCCAGTGTGTATATGTACCACAGTTTCTTTAGACATTCGTCTGTTGAAGGGCATGTTGGTTGTTTCCAGAGCCTGGCTATTGTGAATAGTGCTGCAATAAATATAGGTGTATTGCATTCTTGTGTTCTTAGGGTATATCCCTAGGAGTGGGATAGCTGGGTCGATTGGGAGCTCAATTTCCAGATTTTGGAGGAATCTCCATATCACTATCCATAGAGGTTGGACTAGACGGCATTCCCACCAGAGTGGATAAGAGTTCCTTTCTCTCCACATCCTTGCCAGCATTGATTGTTCTCATTCTTTGTGATGTGCGCCAATCTCTGTGAGGTGGTATCTCATCATTGTGTTGATTTGCATCTCCCTGATGATTAGTGATAAGGAGCATTTTTTCATGTGCCTTTTCGCCATTTGTATTTCTTTTTTTTATCAAAGTGTTTGTATATTCTTCCCATTTTTGATGGGATGAGATCTTTTTTCTTCTAAAGTTCTGTCAGTGCCCTGTATATTTTGGATATTAGCCCCATATCTGATGGGTGTTGGGTGAATAGTTTCTCCCACTTGGTGGGTGACTCTTGTATTCTGGGCACTATTTCTTTTGAGGTGCAGAATCTTCTCAGTTTAATGTATTCCCATCTGTTGATCTCTGCTTTCACTTGTTTGGAAAGTGCAGTTTCCTCTTTGAAGATGCCTTTAGTCTCAATGTCATGGAGTGTTTTACCAATGTGTTGTTCTTTATGCCTTATGGTATCAGGTTTGATATCAATGTCTTTAATCCATTTGAATTTTACCTTTGTACTTGATGTTATCTGGGGGTCTATATTAGCTTTTTTGCAAGTGGCTAACCAGTTCTGCTAGCACCACTTGTTGAAGAGTCTTTCTTTGCTCCATTTAGAATTTCTTGCTCCTTTGTCAAAAACTAGGTAATTGTATGTCTGGGGGACAATGTCTGAGAACTGAAGCCTATTCCACTGATCTGAGGGTCTGTCTTTATTCCAATACCATGCTGTTTTGATAACTATTGCTTTGTAGTACTCTTTAAAGTTGGGGAAAGTAATGCCTCCCATTTTCCTTTCCCCTAGGAGTGCTTTACTTATTCAAAGGTGTTTATTGTTTCAGATGAACTTCATAAGTATTTTATCCACTTCTTTGAAGAATGTCATGGGTATTTTTAAGAAGATCGCATTAAATCTGTATAATGCTTTGGGGAGTATTGCCATTTTAATGATGTTAATCCTGTCAATCCATGAGCAGGGTATATGTTTCCATTTCCGTGTGTCCTCTCTTATTTCTTGGAGCAGGGCTTTATAGTTTTCTTTGTATAGGTCCTTCACGTCTTAGGTCAAGTTGACTCGAAGATATTTGAATTTGTGTGGCACTATTGTGAATGGGATTGCCTTCTTGACTTCTTCTCTTCCTTATCATTATTGGTGTATAAAAAGGCCATTGATTTCTGTGTGTTAATTTTGTAGCCTGCCATCTTTCTATATGAGTCTATTGTTTCTAGAGCTTTTTGGTATAGTCTTTAGGGTTTTCTAAGTAGAGAATCATGTCATCTGCAAACAATGAGAGCTTGACTTTTTCCTTTCCTATCTGGATTCCCTTGATATCCTTTTCTTGCCTGATTGTATAGCAAGCATTTCCAGTACTATGTTAAAGAGGAGTGGTGAGAGCGGACAGCTTGACTTGTGCCAGAATTTAGAGGAAAGGCTTTTAGTTTTTCTCCATTGAGTATAATATTTGCCATTGGCTTGTGGTAGATGGCTTCAAAAAGATTGAGAAAGGTTCCTTCAATTCCCATCTCGCTGAGAGGTTTGATCAAAAATGTGTGTTGGACCTTTTCCAAAGCTTTCTCTGAGTCTATTGATATGATCATGTGATTTTTATTTTTCTTGTTGTTGATTTGTGTATGATGTTGATAGATTTACAGATGTTAAACCATCCTTGCATTCCTGGGATTAAATTTACTTGTTCATAGTATATGATCTTCTTGATGATGCATTGGATCCTATTTGACAGGATTTTGTTGAAAATCTATGCATCAGCATTCATCAGCGATATTGTTCTGTAATTTTCTTTTTTGGCAGCATCTCTGTCTGGTTTTGGTATCAAGGTGATGTTGGCTTCATAAAAAGCTGTTTGGGAGTGTTCCTGTTTTTCCAATTTTGTGGATGAGCTTGGCTAGTATTGGTAGTAGCTCCTCTTGAAAGATTTGAAAAAATTTATTAGGAAATCCATTTGGGCCTGGGCTCTTCTTTTTGGGTAGATGTTTGATTACAGTTTCAATTTCCTCAGTAGTGATGGGGGTGTTTAGATATGTTACATCCTCTTTACTTAAATGTGGAAGATTATAAGTGTCCAAGAATTTTTCCATTTCTTCTAGGTTGTCATGTTTAGTAGCATAAAGTTTCTGAAAGTAGTCTCTGATTACCCTTTGGATCTCTGCAATTTTTGTTGTGATTCCCCATTTTCATTTCTAATACGGGTTATCAGATTTCTCTCTCTTTCTCTTTCTTTGTGAGTTTTGCCAATGGTCTATCAATCTTGTTTATTTTTTCAAAGAACCAACTTCTGCTTTCATTGATCTTTTGAATTGCTTTTTGGTTTTCCACTTCATTGAGTTTTGCTTTCAGCTTTGTTATTTCCTTCTGTCTCCCTATTTTTGGTTCCTTTTGTTGGTCATTTTCTAATTTTTTGAGCTGAGTCATTATGTTAATCAGGTATGCCCCTTCTTTCTTCCAGATGTGTGCTTGTAGAGCTATAAATTTTCCTCTCAGGACCGCTTTTGCTGTGTCCCATAGATTCTGGCAGTTGGTGTCTTCATTATCATTTGTTTCCAGGAAAGTTTTGATTTCCTTTTTGATTTCATCTTGGACCCACTGGTTGTTCAGTAGCAGGGTGTCTGATTTCCAATTGTTAAAGTTTTTCTTCTGTATGGCTTTGTAGTTCACATCTAATTTCAGAGCCTTGTGATCAGCAAAGGTAGCCTGCAAGATTTCTATCCTCTTGATTTTATGGAGGTATGTTTTATGTGTCAGCATGTAGTCTATTCTGGAGAATGACCCATGTACATTGGAGAAGAATATGTATCCCGGTTTTTTGGGTTGGAGTGTCCTATATATATCTTCTAGTCCTCTTTCTTCCATTACTCTTTTCAGGGCTAGTATGTTTTTGTTGGGTTTCAGTCTGGTTGACCTATCAAGTGTTGATAAGGCTGTGTTGAGTTCTCCCACACTTATTGTGTTATTATTGATTTCTTCTTTCAGATTTGTCAGTAATTTTATTAGATAGTTTCTGGTCTCTCATTGGCTGCATATTTGTTTAATAGTCTAATTTCTTCCTGATGCACATATCGCTTGATTATTACATAGTGTCCATCTTTGTCCTTTACCACTTTTATTAGTATAAAGTTATTGTCATCAGATATTAATATGGCCACCCCAGCTTTTTTTGAGGCCAGACAGGGACAGGCAGGAGAAGTTTCCCTTGAAGTCCTCAGAGTGAACAAAGGCACAGCAGGGCAAAGCCTCCACAGGACAGAGGGTTCAGCTTATTGGACGGATGTCCTTTCTTTATTGTTGTTGTTTTATTGGTTTTAAATATTTTCTTCTAACAATTATTACAGTTAATATTATAGGATTAGAATAGTATTGATATTATTTTATAAATATACAAAGTTACTATATCTTATAACCTCCAAATTATCCCTTACCCTGCCCATTTGTTCTTTCATTACTACTGATATCATCTTCATTACTCCCCCACTGTTGATTAATCAGTTATGTAATCCATGGCCAAGTATTTGTCAGTGATTGGATTTTCTATTCTCTATATTTGTCTCTGCAAGTCACAGAAGAATATGATCATCTGGCATTTTTTCTTTTCTCTCTGACTTATTTAGCTTATTGTTATCTTCTACACTTCCATCAACATAACAGTGTATTGCATAATTTACACTTTTCTTATAGTTGTATGATATTCCATTGTGTTGAGTTTAGTAATTTTTCTATTTATCATCTGTCACTGAACATTTGATTACTTTCTATATCCTGATTGTTGTACTGTGTTCTTTCAATGAACAAAGGTATGCAGATATCTTCAAATTAACGTGTTTGTCTTTGGGAGATGGATGCCATCAGTGGAATTATTGAATTATAAAGTTTTTTCTTACTATTTTAAAAATTATGAGATTTTTTTTCATAAAGGTTGACTCAGATGACATGAATAGTCCCTATCATTATAAGAGACTCTAAGATAATCTAACACTTTTCCTTCCTTGGTCTCTAGAGGTGCTCATTTTCTCAGAGAATACTCGTTTTTAATTGGAGGTGAAATTAGAGACCATGGTCTGTAGGTATGCTCACTACTGTGGGGATGTCATTTGATCCTAGGTCCTGTGTATACTAACCTCTGTTCACGCATAAAAAGTAATATTTTGGGAAACCAACTCGTATTTTTATTGAACAAATCATGAAGACATAGTAATGTCAACAGCTGTAATCTATTGCTACACTGATCATTCTAGATATTGTCCCCTGATAATTTATTTTGAGAAAGTGGGTGTGTACCACTTCAATGATTGGAAAATTGACTCCTAACACCTGCCATAATTTTAATTAGTAATTTAAAATTATTAAAACATAATTCTGTGAAAATATTAATTTCTAGATGGCAGTACTTATGATAGTCCTTTTACTGTTAGTTTTATATAAATCATTCTTCAAAGTTACTTAGGGCTGAATATTCATTCCCCTTTACCTTTTTAGTGAGGATATTTCAAGATTTTCAATGAAATTAGATTATTTGTGCACTTCCCATATCCCATCTTGGGATTCCTAATTTCTTAGATCATTCATTTATTATGCATTAATTCAATTATTCTGAGAACTTATGTGGGTTTTGACAAATGTTCATTGTCATATAGCTACATAATAGCTTCATATAACAACCTCTGAAGTTTTCTATGCATCATTTCCCTTTTCTCAATCCCAAACCCTAGGAATCCCAAGTAGATTGTAGATAAATCTCAAACGACTAATACACATCTTTGGCATAAAGGAGACCTGAGTTTGTCCCATCCCCCACTACATGATCCTCTGAACACCACCCACAGTGATCCCCAGATCACTGAGCAGGGATATTCTTTTCCCATGCATTGTTGTGTGGCTTCAAACATAAATAAAAAAATCAGTCTCAAGTTTTGCATCTCCTAGAATCTCTTGCAGTGTACATCTTCTTTAATATGAACTTCTTGAACTTAGCAATATGCTTCCATGATACATTTGAGTGTTTTTCGGCTTGTTAACTTATATTTTTGTTACTGTGCAGTATTGTAATAATAGATGGATGTACCATAACTTATTTTACTATTCACCTATTAAAGAGTATTCTCACTGTTCCCAGATTTTGGTCATTATAAATATATTTTCTTTAAATATTAGCACTCAAATTTTTGACCATATGATAAAATTATGTTTAGATTGGTAATATATTGCAAATTTATCTTCCAAGATAACAGAACAATTTGTATTTCAGTTAATAGTGCGAAATCCTATAGATCTACAACCTGGCAATCAATGTATGCCATAAAATTTCTTATGATCTTTTCTACTTTATCTACTGTATATAGGGCCAAATTAACTTATCTATTAAACTCATCTTTTCTTCTTACTTTTTTAAATAAATTCTCTTAAGAGTAAAATGTATATAAATTATATGAATATTATATAAAGAAGTGAAAAAGTGCCAAATAGTTTAACTATGGATCTAAACTATCAGCTGCAGTCATATGTTACCCCACAGAAAATATTTTAAATTAACAATTCTACTTTATAAATTTAAATATAAAATAATTAACTGTTATTGTAATCATAGAGAATGGATAGTTTGTATGCTTGAAAAATCAGTCTCAATTATTATACTGTGAAACAGCATACTTAGCTATTATAAGTGGGTAAAAGGCTTCTCAAATGCTTCAAAACAATGAATATACTTTATTAGAGAAATTTTATAGGTAGAAAATGTATCTCCTTTTTTCTTATTTATAATTCCACCCCATCATAGAAAGAACTCAGTATGGTTCTCAAAATGGTTGCATTTTGTGGGGTTATTGCTAACATCTTCAAATTTTACCTGAACAATTATTAGCAAGTTCATAGAGCATAAAGCACTTTGATCATTGACTCCAATTGTCTTATAAGTTCTTGTGACATAGGTAGCAGTGCTTGTTAGTGGTAAAACAGATTCTCAAGAGGGTCTATTCTATTTCAAACTAGAAATGAGTTGCTGGGAGTCTTGTTTGGTATGATCTGGACCTTGATTTTCATTTCATTTCTGTTATTCTGTTCTTTTCTGCTTTTTGTAAAGGTGCCTGAGGTGGAAGCCTAATGTATCTTCTGGAGAAGTATAAAAGCAATTATAACCTTCATAAACCACAAATAATCATATGTATAAGATTCATATGTACATAAAAGTTCTTGTCCTTTCCCTTCAGGTGCTGCATTTGCAAGCTTTGATAATGCCTTGCATCAGGAAATATACTTGCATTTGCTTTTTTACTATCATATAATCACAGTATTATGTCAGGAACTTCTTTGGAAACATCTAATTTTACATTCAAAATGTGCACAGTGGAAGAAAGAGATAAGGATAAATAAAAAGACTCAGATGATGAAAGTTGTAAGTGAAGACAGGTATATGTGGCTTAATTTATCTTCTATTATAAAGCACAATAGATGAACACAAAACTTATTTTTAAGCTTTTTCAAACATATCATTATGCATGTATATAGAAAATTGACAGCAACCTCTTGAATATCCATAAAATTACATCTAAGAAATAAATTGTATCTGACAGTTATTTCCCAAGAATTTCCAAGTATTTTTTCAAATTTTATCAATGTTGCAATTAATGATGAAAACTGTAATGACAATTCCTTGATATAAATTTTCTTATGATTTTACTCTAAATCCTGGTGCGTGGATTGAAGCTGCCTCATTGTGAATCAAAGTTGAGCTGTGTAACCCAGAACAAAATTGATAAAGGCTCATATTTACATGAATTCAGGTGAGTCTTGTAGGGGAGATGTTTGAATCCATTGATCATTGTGCACAGAGATTACCAAGGAATAAAATCCAGGGGCTACCACTACATCAGTCTTTTATAGAAAGAAAGTCTTTCTCAGGGGAGTCAAAAGTATTCCCCTTACTAGTCATGTAAGGCTATGTCTAGGGTACCAATGACATATTAATGCTAATTAAGAAACACAAATAGAATTCAGCACCCAGAGAATGTTCTCTGAGTTATTGTAAAACAGCATTTTGAATAAGCTAAAAGAAAGTCAAATAAAAATGTCAATCCTTGGTGGAAGCTCTGTAAATGAAACCTAAAATAAATATTTCTAACATGGTGAAATTAGGAATGCTTCTAAGCTCTGTGTAAAAATATGAAGAAAAGACTTGTTACAACAAAATAGACAACAGAAGTGGTATGAAAAGAGTTGTTGTAACATTAGAATTCTTGGCCATGGGGCATGTCAGGACAGAAGGGTGATGAGTGATAACATTAAAGGAGGTAAGAATAGTAAAATTTACCCAGGGTAATTTGTGACTCATTCTGGAAACTCCTAAATAGATTGTGAGCCAAAAGATGTTTTAGAAATTTTACTGGCAGAATATCACAACAAAAGACACTTGTTAGGACCCATATTACTTTTACAATTAATTTTGTATGTGAAAGCCTTTTGTTTGATAGACAATTTTTAGATGCTGACTATGTGAATATTATAGATATCTAATCTTACCCTCAAGTCAGTCACAGCCTAGAGAGGAGAATATCATCATGTTACTTGGGAAGTTTAGGAAGTCAGAAAGCATAGGGCAGGTGTTTAATTAGATATGCAAAAGATTTGAAAATAACATTTTTGTGGAGATTGATTTTTCTTCAAGATTTTTGTTTTGGGAGATTCACAAGTGTGGCTCAGGGATCCCAGGTCACTCCATGCAATTTTCGGCTTAAAGACTAAAACTCTATGACTTTAATATATGGCACTACCTATACCCTGCTTGGGATCATCACTGCCACCCTAGTTGTGCTTGGCCTTTAGAATTATACCCCCTGATGTCCAAGAGGCCATGTAATTCTGGAATCAAAACTGGTTGAGATGCATGCATGTACCCTTGTTCTATTTCCCTAGCTCTCAAACAGTTTTGAAGGGACCAGAGAGAAAGCCCTTTAACACATTAAGACATTTAATATTTTAAGTAAGAATTCAACAAATAAGTACAGTATCTATTGTGTCCAAGCCCATGTGTTAGGTATTGAGATAAAATGCTAAGTCATACAAATATTATACTTACTCTCAGGAATACACAGAAGGCAAATCCCAGAGAACCTGAATTTTGTAGTGAATTATGAGCAATGAATTCAAAAAAGTTAAACCAGCAGGATAAAGTTTGAAAGATATTCAGAAACTAGAAAAATTGGTCTAAAGCCTTCAGTCATTGCAAAAACAAAGCAATGAGAAGTGGAGGAGAAAAATTTACAATATTTCCTTACTCTTTCTTTTTCCACTAAATAGCAAGCCACTTTGCATCATTTCTTTGTAGTACAGTTTGAAAAGAAATAGAACAGAATTATAAGAATGAGAGTAGAAAGAAAGAGGTGAAGGAACAGGAGAGCCAGCATATATATTTGATTATAAATATGTTTTCCAAAACTCACCAAACACTATAAATAGTAGACTTATCTATACATTTTATCTTGCTTGTTTAAAATAAACTTTCTACTTTTAATACAAATGTATTTTTATTTATTAAAGAATTTAGATTTTATTTATGATTTTAACACTTATGAATGTGGGTCAATGCCTTAGAATTGAACAAACCTAGAAAAATCAGAAATTGACTATAACCATCTCATGTCATAGAGATTGGCACACAACACAAAGAATGAGAACAAGCAGTGCTGGCAGGAATGTGGAGAGAAAGGAACTCTTAACCACTGTTGGTGGGAATGCTGTCTAGTCCAAACTTTATGAAAAGCAATATGAAGATTCCTCCAAAAAATGAAAATTGAGCTCCCATACTATCCAACTTCTAGGGATATACCCTCGGAACACAAAAATACAGTACAAAAAATCCCTTCCTCACATCGATATTCATTGAAACACTATTTACAGTAGCCAGACTCTTGAAACAACCAAGTTGCCCTTCAATGGATGAATGGCTAAAGAAACTGTGGTACATATACATAGTGGAATATTATGCAGCTGTCAGGAGATAAAGTTGTAAAATTTTCCTATACATGAATGTACATGGAATATATTATGCTGAGTAAAATAATCCAGAGGTAGAAAGATAGATGCAGAATAGTTTCACTCACCTATGGGTTTTAAGAAAAATAAAAGATATTTTTGCCATAATACTCAGAGACAAAGAGAGGAGGACTGAAAGGTCCAGCTCACGACATGAAAATCACCACAGAGAGTGATGAGTGCAGTTAGAGAAATAACTACACTCAGAAGTATTATAACAATGTGAATGAATGAGGGAAGTAGAAAGCCTTATCTAGAGTACAGGCGGGGGCGGGGTGGAGAGGAGGAAAATTTGGGACATTAGTGATGGGAATGTTGCACTGGTGAAGGGGGGTGTTCTTTACATGACTGAAACCCAACTACAATCATATTTGTAATCAAGGTGTTTATATAAAGATATTAAAAAAGAGAGACAATGTATGCTAGCAACAAAGATCAAAATGCTCATATTTATAAATATCTTAGTAATATCTGAAAATAAACATTATCATTGGGATCATTGCAATGAAAATAATTGTTTAAAATGGAAAAAACATAAGTTGACTAAAGTCTATGGCTAATCTAACTCCATCTGCTCGGCTAGCATGAATCCTGCAGAGTAATAATTTTAGTAGTAAATGGCTGGCATGTTTTTTTTTTTTTTTTTTTTTTTTTTGGGTCACACCCGGCGTGCTCAGGGGTTACTCCTGGCTGTCTGCTCAGAAATAGCTCCCGGCAGGCACGGGGGACCATATGGGACACCGGGATTCGAACCAACCACCTTTTGGTCCTGGATGGGCTGCTTGCAAGGCAAACGCCGCTGTGCTATCTCTCCGGGCCCTCATGTTTTAATTCTAAAATTAAATCCAATCAGTTGAATATAAATTATGGAAAAATAAATAAGTAAAATGTACCTTGGTAGTTTTACAATATCTATTCTGTTTTCAAGTATTGTTAAATTTCTTTTTTTCATTTTTTAAATTTTTATTTAAACAAATTTATTACATACATGAATGTGTTTGGGTTTCAGTCATGTAAAGAACACCACCCATCACCAGTGCAACATTCCCATCACCTATGTCCCAAATCTCACTTCTCCCCATCCAACCCCCGTCTGTACTCTAGACAGGCTTTTTATTTTCCTCATACATTCTCATTATTAGGATAGTTCGAAACTTAGTTATTTATCTAACTAAACTCATCCCTGTTTGTGGTGAGCTTCATGGGGTGAGCTGTAACTTCAAGCTCTTTTCTCTTTTTTTGTCTGAAAGTTATTATTGCAAAAATGTCTTTCATTTTTCTTAAAACTCATAGATGAGTGAGACCATTCTGCGTCTTTCTCTCTCTTGATTCTTATTAGTGTTCTGTTCCACTCTATCCATGGTTTCTTTGAGGTCTTTGAGCATCTTCCATATTGCTACTCTAAAGTCCTTATCTGAGAGGTTGATTAGTTGGTTGGTCATTAACTGGTCATCAGAATTGTCATCTTCATTCTCTATGTCTGATGCTGGCCTGCGTTGTTTCCCCATTGTCATACTTGTATTGTGGGTTTTTCTACGTGTTGTGGTGGTATTCATTGGTTATATGATGCAGGCAGCACACTTCTCTGACTCCACCCTTTCTGGATGGGCCGACTTGCCTCCAAGGTAGGGGAGTCCTCCGTGGATGAAGCCTCACACAGGATCAAATCTTAGGCCCAAGCACGCAGCAGAGAAGACAGTCTGGAGAGAAATTCTTGCTTCTGTGATCCAACACAGTTCTTAGTGTGGTTTTTTTCTTCTTGTGATGGTATTCTTTTTTAAGAAAGAGCGCACGGCTGCGTAGCAAAGTGGAGCTAAGTGCCTTCTGGAGCCTCTTTTCAGCCCACTCTCAAGAGGTTCACGCAACAGGATAGTAGAGAGACACACACAGGCAGCACTCACAGTTTTTCACAGTCGGGCCCCACTGGACAGGCGTAGTTTTCACTCGCTTGCTGGGCAGCTTCAGAATGCTGTATTTTTGGGTTTCGCTTCCCAGGACTCTGAGGAGAGCTTCAAGAATTCAGAAAAGACAGGACAGGGCTCCCTTCAGGTCCTCTGTTTTCTCAGAAGAAGCACAGCCGGGTAGAGACTCTGCAGGTAGAGCAATCAGCACTCTGCCTGGAAACCCCCACATCCAGCCATTTCTTACTCACTTGCTGGGTAGCTTCAGTTTTTTTGGGGTTCGCTTCCCAGGGCTCTGAGGTGAGCTTCCAGAGTTCAGGAAAGACAGAGAAGAGTAGGACAGGGCACCCTTCAGGTCCTCAGTTTCCTCAGAAGAAGCACAGCTGGGTGGAGACTCTGCAGGTAGAGCAATCAGCACTCTGCCTGGAAACCCCCACATGCAGCCATTTCTTACTCACTCACTGGCTCGCTGGCTAGCTTCCGAAAGTAGTTTTTTTGGAGTTCGCTTCCCAGGGCTCTGAGGAGAGCTTCCAGAGTTCAGGAAAGACAGAGAAGAATAGGACAGGGCTCCCTTCAGGTCCTCAGTTTCCTCAGAAGAAGCACAGCCGGGTGGAGACTCTGCAGGTAGAGCAATCAGCACTCTGCCTGGAAACCCCCACATCCAGTCATTTCTTACTCACTCACTTGCTGGGTAGCTTCAATTTTTGGGGGGTTCGCTTCCCAGGGCTCTGAGGTGAGCTTCCAGAGTTCAGGAAAGACAGAGAAGAGTAGGACAGGGCACCCTTCAGGTCCTCAGTTTACTCAGAAGAAGCACAGCAGGGTGGAGACTCTGCAGGTAAGGCAATCAGCACTCTGCATAGAAACCCCCACATCCAGCCATTTCTTACTCACCGCGTCTCTCTCTCTCTCTCTCTCTCTCTCTCTCTCTCTGACTTATTTCACTCAGCATAATAGATCCCACGTACATCCCTGTATAGGAAAATTTCATGACTTCATCTCTCCTGTCAGCTGCATAATATTCCATTGTATATATGTACCACAGTTTCTTCAGCCATTCATCTGTGGAAGGGTATCATGGCTGTTTCCAGCGTCTTGCTATGGTAAATAGTGCAGCAATGAATATAGGTGGAAAGAAGAAATTTTTGTATTGTTTTTTTTTGTGTTCCTAGGGTATATCCTAGGAGTGGTATACCTGGGTCGTATGGGAGCTCAATTTCCAGTTTTTGGAGGAATCTCCATATTGCTTTCCATAAAGTTTGAACTAGACGGCATTCCCACCAGCAGTGGATAAGAGTTCTGTTCTCTCCACATCCCCTTCAACACTGTTTGTTCTCATTCTTTGTGATGTGTGCCAATCTCTGGGGTGTGAGGTGGTACCTCATATTTGTATTGATTTGCATGTTCCTGATGATTAGTGATATCAACCACTTTTTCATGTGTCTTTTGTCCATTTGTATTTCTTCTTTGTCAAAGTGCCTGTCCATTTCTTCTCCCCATTTTTTGATGGGATTAGATTTTTTTTCTTGTAAAGTTTTGTCAGTGACTTGTATATTTTGGAGATTAGCCCCTTATCTGATGGGTATTGGGTGAATAGTTTCTCCCACTCAGTGGGGGCTCTTTAATCCTGGGCGCTATTTCTTTTGAGGTGCAGAAACTTCTCAGTTTAATATATTCCCATCTGTTAATCTCTGCTTTCACTTGCTTAGAGAATGCAATTTCCTTTTTTAAGATGCCTTTAGTCTCAATGTCCTGGAGTGTTTTACCTATATGTTGTTCTATATATTTTACGGTTTGGTCTCTGATATAGAGGTCTTTCATCCATTTGGATATAACCTTCATACACGATGTTAGCTGGGGGTCTAAGGTCAATTTTTTGCAAGAGGCTATCCAGTTGTGCCAACACCACTTGTTGAAGAAGCTTTCTTTGCTCCATTTAGGATATTTTTGCTCCTTTATCAAAAATTAGGTGATTTTATGTCTGGGAAACAGTCTCTGAGTATTCAAGCCTATTCCACTGATCTGAGGGCCTGTCTTTATTCCAATACCAGGATGTTTTGATAACTATTGCTTTATAGTACAGTTTAAAGTTAGGGAAAGTATTCCTCCCATATTCTTTTTCCCAATGATTGCTTTAGCTATTCTAGGGTGTTTATTGTTCCAAATAAATTTCAAAAGTGCCTGATCCACTTCTTTGAAGAATGTCATGAGTACCCTTAGAGGGATTGCATTAAATCTGTACCATGCTTTTTGGAGTGTTACCATTTCAATGATGTTAATACTGCCAATCCATGAGCAGGGTATGTGCTTCGATTTCCATGTGTCCTCTCTTATTTCTTGAAGCAGAGTTTTATAGTTTTCTTTGTATATGTCCTTCACACTTTTAGTCAAATTGATTCCAAGTTATTTGAGTTTGTGTGGCACTATTGTGAATGGGGTTGTTTTCTTAATATCCATTTCTTCCTTATTACTATTGGTGTATAGAAAGGCCTTTGATTTTTGTGTGTTAATTTTGTAGCCTACCACCTTGCTATATGAGTCTATTGTTTCTAGAAGTTTTTTCGTAGAGACTTTAGGGTTTTCTAGGTAGAGTATCATGTCATCTGCAAACATCAAGAGCTTGACTTCTTCCTTTCCTATCTGGATTCCCTTGATATCTTTTTCTTGCCTAATCGCTATAGCAAGTACTTCCAGTGCTATGTTAAATAGGAGTGGTGAGAGAGGACAATCTTGTCTTGTGCCAGAATTTAGAGGAAAGGCTTTCAGTTTTTCTCCATTTAGGACAATATTTGCCTCTGGCTTGTGGTAGATGGCGTTAACTATATTGAGAATGGTTCCTTCCATTCCCATCTTGCTGAGGGTTTTGATCAAGAATGGGTGTTGGACCTTATCAAATGCTTTCTCTGCGTCTATTGATATGATCATGTGATTTCTATTTTTCTTGTTGTTGATGTTGTGTATGATGTTGATAGATTTACGGATGTTAAAGCAGCCTTGAATTCCTGGAATGAAACCTACTTGATCATAGTGGATGATCTTCTTAATGAGGCATTGAATCCTATTTGCCAGGATTTTGTTGAGGATCTTTGCATCTGTATTCATCAGCAATATTGGTCTGTAATTTTCTTTTTTGGTCGTATCTCTGTCTGGTTTAGGTGTCAAGGTGATGTTGGCTTCATAAAACCTATTTGGAAGTGTTCCTGTTTTTTCAATTTCACAAAAGAATCTTGCCAGGATTGGGAGAAGTTCCTCTTGAAAGAATTCATTAGTAAATCCATCTGGGCCTGGACTTTTGTTTTTGGGCAGACAGATTACTGTCTTAATTTCCTCAATAGTGATGGGTGTGTTTATATATGCTACATCCTCTTCATTCATCAGAGGAAGATTATAAGAGTCCAAAAATTTATTCCTTTCTTCCAGATTTTCATTTTTAGTGGCATAGAATTTCTCAAAGTAGTTTCTGATTACCCTTTGGATCTCTACCATATCAGTAGTGATCTCTCCTTTTTCATTACTAATACTAGTTATCAAGTTTTTCTCTCTCTTTCTTTGTTAGTTTTGCCAGTGGTCTATCCACCTTGTTTATTTTTTCAAAGAACCAACTTCTGCTTTCATTGATCTTTCGGATTGTTTTTCGGGTTTCCACTTCATTGATTTCTGCTCTCAGCTTTGTTATTTCCTTCTGCCTCCCTATTTTTGGGTCCTTTTCTTGAGCATTTTCTAATGCTATGAGCTGCATCTTTAAGCTATTCAGGTATGCCCCTTCTTTACTGATGTATGCTTGCAAAGCTATAAATTTTCCTCTCAGTACTGCTTTTGCTGTGTCACATTGGTTCTGATAGTTTTTGTCTCCATTGTCATTTGTTTCTAGGAAGGTTTTGATTTCCTCTTTGAGTTCATCACTGACCCACTGGTTATTCAGTATGTGGCTATTTAACTTTCAGGTGTTAAAGTTTTTTTTTTTACTGTGTCCCTTTGTGTTTCACATATAATTTCAGGGCCTTGTGATCAGCAAAGGTAGCTTGCAAAAGTTCTATCGTCTTGATATTATGGAGTTATGTTTTATATGCTAGCATGTAGTCTATCCTGGAGGATGTCCCATGTACATTAGAGAAGAATGTGTATCCAGTGTTCTGGGGATGGAGCGTCCTGTATATATCTACTAAGCCTCTTTCTTCCATTTCTTTTCTCAGGTCTAGTATATTCTTGTTGTGTTTCATTTTGGTTGACCTGTCAAGTGTTGACAAAGCCGAGTTGAGGTCTCCCACAATTATTGTGTTGTTATTGATATTATTTCTCAGATTTGTCAACAATTGTATTAAATATTTTGCTGGCCCTTCATTTGGTGCATATATGTTTAGGAGAGTGATTTCTTCCTGCTGTACATATCCATTGATTAATACAAAATGTCCATCTTTGTCACTTACAACTTTCCTAAGTATAAAGTTTGCATTATCTTATATTAGTATGGCCACTCCAGCTTTTTTATGGGTGTTGTTTGCTTGGTTGATTTTCCTCCAGCCTTTGATTTTGTTCTATATTTGTTCTGACTATTCAGGTGCGTTTCTTGTAGGCAACAGAAGGTTGGATTGAGCTTTTTGATCCATTTAGCCACTCTGTGTCCCTTAACTGGTGCATTTTGTCCATTGACATTGAGAGAAAGAATTGTCCTGGGAGTTAGTGCCATCTTTATATCAAAATTTCGTGTTTCCTTTGGGGAGTTTGTCTTAAAGTAGGCCGTTTAGTTTTTCATTTTTTTTTTTAAGAATGGTTTTGAGTCTGTAAATTTTCTGAGCTGTTGCTTGTCTGTGAAACCATGTATTGTTCCTTCAAACCTGAAACTGAGTTTTGCTGGGTGCATTATTCTAGGCGAAGCATTTATTTCATTGAGTTTTGTCACTATGTCCCACCAATGCCTTCTGGCCTTGAGTGTTTCCAGTGACAGGTCTGCAGTAAATCTCAAGGATGTTCCCTTGAATGTAATTTCTCTTTTTGATCTTGCTGCCTTCAGAATTCTGTCTCTATCTGTGGGATTCGTCATTGTGACTAGGATGTGTCTTGGTTTTTTTTGGGGGGGGTCTCTTTTAGTTGGTAATCTTCGGGCATGCAGGATTTGTTTGCATGGATTCATTAGCTTTTGTAGTTTCTTTTTTTTTATTAACAATTTATTTTATTAATGCACTGTGATTTGCAAAGTTATTCAGAGTTGGGTTTAGACATACATTGTTCTAATACTAGCACCAATCTCGCTACCAGTATTAACTTCCTTTCACCAGTGTGCCCGGATTTCCTCTTCCACCCAGTCTGCCATCTTGATAGGTAACTTTTTTTTTAATATAATTTTTATTTTGATCATAGTGTCTTACATATTGTTGACAATAACATTTTAGGTACATATTTACATAGAATCAGGGGGGATTCCCAACCCCAAATTGTCCTCTCTACCCCTCCGTTTTTGTCCTACCTCCCATTTCCTCTTCCCTCACCCCCAGGGCCGCTAGAAATGTGGTCCCCTCTGTATCCAACCCACTACTTAGTAGTCTTGCACCTGTTTGGTCTTGATGCCTCCCTTATCTCCCCCTCTAACTGTAGGCAGGACTAGCTTGTTCAAGTTGCGTGGTTTTGCCTGAAAAGGAGGAGATAAATAAACTGGGGTAAGAGTCTAATACTCCCAAAATGGGTGGAATCCTTCTAGAGGTTCTCATCATCGATTTGGGAGATGAAGGAGAGAAAGAAGGTGAAACACTCCACCAGTACCAAAAAAAGTGTCAATTATCCAGTGAGGACTCCAGCTATATCGATAAGCACCACAAAAAACAGACGAAAAACAAAACAAAAGAAACAAACAAACAAACAAACAAAAAACAAAACAAAAACAAACAAACAAACCAAAAACACGCCATGGTCTTGAAATAAGAAACATGGCATAGCACATAACGAAGGAAAAGAGAAGAATAGAAAAAAATAAGTATAATTGGGGACAACGATTTCAGTAATTACACCCAAACAGAGAAATCGACCAAAATAGATAGGAAAATAAAAATAATAATAACAATAATAAATGAAGGTAAAAGATATATATAAAATACCAAGGTTTTGTGCTTTTTGCATTTTTGTTTTTTCCCCTCCTGCCCTGGCACAGTAAATATTGGGGTCATTCGAAAAGGAATTCACATGGCCTAAGAAATATGGGGTTTCTCCGTCCTTGGAGTATACTGTCATGGGATCAGCTCTAGACTTTGCTCAGGATCATTTATTCTCCCGGTGGTGTTTTTTGGTGTGTGGAAGACTTCTGTTCTGTCCAGGGTGATACACTCAGAGCTCTGTGTTTAGAGGTCTCAGTATCTGCACAGATCCTGAGGTAGGACTTATGGTGAAGTCAGTCTTTGTGGTTCTAGAGGTTCTGTTACCTCAGTGTCGTTTTAGTCCATCTTCTGTGATTGGTGACCTTAGTCTTTGCACTGAACCTAGGATGGCACCTAGATTAGCGTCTTTCTTTGTGCTTCCAGAAGGTCCATTCTGTTGCAGTTGTCTCTGTCAGACCTTTGGGACTGGGGATCATGCTTATTGTGCAAGTCATAGTTCAAACCCTAAACTAGGGCTTTTTTATTGGTCCCAAGATGTATACTGTCTGGTCCTGGTTCTAGTAGCCAGTCACGATCTTGGCTTTTGGACCTACCAAAGGGTGCCGAGTCTTCTGGTTTTGTCTTGACGTTAGCTGGTAAGGTAGGCTAATCTGCTCTAAGGTCAAGTTGTTCACATTTTCCTCTTTGTCAGGATATCATGTTAGAGCTGGCCCTTGTTGTTGACCCCGCAGTATTAAGGCTGTCCCGCATGGAGTTTGTTTTCTGCAGCTGTTGTGAAGAGCTGTGCCGATTCTATGTCTGGGATCCAGGGTTCAAGGCTGGATGAATGTCATCTAATCATCTGAGGTCTAAGTGATTCCACATGACATATTTTCAAGGTTGGAGATACCCCTCTATTGTAAACAACTATGAGTTCCTATCTCTAGTAGATAAGAGCTCTTTTTTTATATGTAAGATTTCCCCATTATTTAGTGTGTCTTTGCAGGGGGAGGTGGAGCTACGTTGTATTGTCGATGTGATTGGGGGTGGCCAGAGGTGATAACAGACACAGGTCACATATCCAAAAATGATAAAAATAATAATAATAATAAAATAAAATAAATAAAAATGTATGTGCTCGCAAATGTATATATAGGACCAACATTTAAAAAAATAAATAAATAAATTTAAGAGAGAAAAAAAAAAGGAAAAAAAAAACCTAAAATGAGTTAGCAAAGTTTTTATAGGACCAAAGTGGTGCAAAAGACTACCTTACATTTGGGGGAGAGCAGGTAACGAGGTGGTGTATTACAGGTCTTATGCCTGTTGGAAGTACAGTTTTTCCCATTGTCTTTTGGGTTTTTCTTGTGATGTGTGGGTTCCCAGGCTTCTTCCTATCACACCCCCTGACCTTCTTCAGATTGGTAAAAATTTGCGGCAGGGAGGTCTTGGAAGAGTTCTTGCATGGGGGATACTTTTGGACCTAGGTCCGGTCTCAAGAAACAGTCCACGTTAGGGAGGGCCTCGCAGCATGAGTCCGCAGGGGAGTTGGCTGTCTTTTCTTGCCCGGGACGAAGTGTGGGTTTGACTGGGTGTCCCTTCTCTTGGGTGCTGGGTACTGGTTCGTTGGGGTAGAAGGTCGATCTTGTTGCCTAATAGATTAAGGACTGAGGGTGAAGTGTTTTAATATAGAGGGAGTTCTGGATGGGATTGAGGGGTGGAGGGATAGTTGGATTTCCAGAGGGGGGAAAGGGTAAGGTGTATGGAAGGGGTAGGGAGGGAGAAAAGAGAAAAATACATTAGAAATAAAGGGAGGAGAGAAAGGATAGAAAGTAAAGAAAAGAATAGAAAAGAAAAAAATAACCAAGAAAGTGGTGAGAAGAGAGGAGAAAATAGCAAGGGAATGCTGGTTTGCTTGAATGTGTTCAGTGAATAGAGCATGTAGTTTGGGTCTGTACATCGCTGTTACTGCTTTGGTGGTCTGACTGGTCACGTGCTTGAAACCCTAAAAGAAGGTAAACCTAGAGATAAAGTGTATGTTAAAGAGTTTTCTCAGGGCCATCTCGTAGTGCAAACTGGGTATGGTATCTCGTGTGGTATCCCGAGTTGCCATCTTAGCTTGTCCGCCCTTTGTATCCAAGAATGCCTGTGGACAGAAAAGCTGAGAGGTTATTTTAAATATAGTAAGATAGAGGCATTAATACGTAGTTTTATGGGATGTTTCCATTGGAGTCAGTGGTTTGCCTTGGTATTCTTTACCTGTGTTCCTGTATACGATCTCTACAGGATTATTATGGGCCATTATTGTAGACGGTTAATTACGTACCTGTTCTCTCTATGCTGCTATTCTGGTGTTGCTGTTTTCTTTGTGGTATAATGTGTAGTCAAGAGTTTGTATTGTTCCTTTTTCATGTGTTTTGGGCACTGTTCCCAGGTATATGTTGACTATTACAGTGATTGGAGTTTCTACCCTGTTAGACCCTGTTATTTGATTTTTAAGTATTACTTGTGATTGAGATGTATGTTCTATGTGCTTCAGAATAGTGCTACCATTCTGTGTTTATCTTTTGTCTTCTGACTTACTTCGTTTAACATAACATGATCTAAGTCCATCCACGTTGCTGCAAAATCTGTGATTGTATCATTTCTGACTGCCATGTAATATTCCATTGTGTATAGATACCACATCTTAATGATCCATTCATCTGTTGTTGGACATCGCGGTTGGTTCCAAGATTTGGCTATTATACTGAGTGCTGCGATAAATAGTGGGGTACACACGTATTTTGGAATGAATGTTCTTCCAACTGGGGTTTATACCTAGGAGTGCAATTGCTGGGTCAAAAGGGAGCTCAATTCTGAGTTCTTTGAGTATTCTCCAGACTGTTCTCCATAGATGTTGGACTAGGGGGCATTCCCACCAGCAGTGGATGAGAGTTCCCTTCATACCGCATCCACGCCAACAAAGATTGTTCTCAGTATTTTTGATGTGAGCCATCCTCACTGGTGTAAGGTGGTATCTCATTGTTGTCTTGATTTGGATCTCTCTGATGATGAGTGAAGGTGAGAATGTTTTCATGTGTTTGTTAGCCATCCTTCTGTCATCCTCAGAGAAGTGCCTATTCATTTCTTCTCCCCATTTTTTTATGGCTTTATTTGGTTTTGATGGGCTCAGTTTTCTGAGTGCTTTGTAAGTTCTAGATATCAGCCCTTTATCTGATATGTCTAGTGAAAAGATTTTTTCCCATTCTGTTAACTGTCTTCTTGCATTAAGTTAGGTTTCTTTCGCCATGCAGAAGCTTTTTAGTTTGATGTAGTCCCATTTGTTTATGTTTGCTGCTAAGGTTCTTGCCATTGGTGCTCCATTCTCGAAGACCTTTTTGATATATAGGTCTTCGAGTGTTCTCCCTATTTTATTCTCAATAAACTTTATAGATTCAGGTCTGATTTCAAGGTCTTTGATCCATTTTGAGTTGACTTTTGTATAAGGAGTGAGGTATGGGTTGATTTTCACTTTCGTACATGTGGTTTTCCAGTTGTGCCAACACCATTTGTTGAATAGGCTTTCTTTGTTCCATTTCAGATTCTTGCCTCTTTTATCAAATATTAGTTGGCTGTATATCTGGGGGTTTATGTCTGGGAATTCTGTCCTGACCCACTGGTCTGAGGTCCTGTCTCTGTTCCAGTACCATGCTGTTTTGATTACTATGGCTTTATAGTATAGTTTCAAGTTAGGTAAGGAGATTCCACCCAGCTTCTTGTTTTTCAGTATGTGTTTGGCTATCCTGGGTCTTTTGTGGTTCCAGATAAATTTTGTAAATGATTGTTCTAATTCTTTAAAGAATTGTGTCTGGATTTGGATAGGGATTGCATTAAATCTATATAGGAGTTTGGGTAGGATAGTCATTTTGATTATGTTAATTCTACCTATCCATGAGCATGGGATGTTCTTCCATTTCTTTAGATCGTCTTCAATTTCTTTCTGGAGTGTTTTGAAGTTTTCCTGGTATAGGTCTTTCACTTCTCTTGTAAGGTTGATTCCTAGATACCTGATATTTTTGATACTATCTTAAATGGAATTGTATTTTTAATCTCCCTCTCCTCAACTTCATTTTTTGTATATAGAAACGCTACTGTCTTTTGTGTATTGACTTTGTATCCAGCCACTTTGCTGTATTGGCTGATTGTTTCTAGGAGTTTTACTGTGGACTCTTTAGGGTTTTTAATGTATATCATCATATCGTCGGCAAATAGAGATAGCTTGTGTTCCTCTTTCCCTATTTGAATTTCTTTGATTCCCTTCTCTTGTCGGATTGCTATTGCTAGAACTTCTAAGATTATATTGAATAATAGTGGAGAGAGTGGACAGCCTTGCTAGTTCCTGACCTTAGTGGGAATGCTTCTAGTTTCTCGCCATTAAGTATAATGTTGGCTGTTGGCTTTTCATATATAGCTGTAACTATCTTGAGGAAAGTTCCTTCTAACCCTATTTTGCTGAGTGTCTTTAACATGAAAGGATGTTGGATTTTGTCAAACGCCTTCTCTGCATCGATTGATATGATCATGTGGTTTTTGTCTTTCGTGTTGTTGATGTGATGTATCAAATTGATTGATTTGCGTATGTTGAACCAACCTTGCATTCCTGGTATGAATCCCACTTGGTCGTGATGTATGATCTTTTTGATGAAGTGTTGGATTCGGTTTGCTAAGATTTTGTTAAGTATCTTTGCATCTATGTTCATTAGTGATATTGGTCTGTAGTTTTCTTTTTTGGTGGTGTCTTTACCTTCTTTGGGAATGAGTGTGATATTAGCCTCATAAAAGGAGTTGGGGAGGATTCCTGTTTTTTCTATGGTTTGGAAAAGCCTATGGAAAAGTGGTAGTAAGTCTTCTTGAAATGTTTGATAGAATTCCCCTGTAAATCCATCTGGGCCTGGGCTTTTGTTCTTAGGGAGTTTTTTAATTACATCTTCAATTTCCTCTGAGGTGATTGGTCTGTTTAGGCTTTCTAGATCTTCCTTTTCCAGTCTTGGAAGAGGGTGTTTGTCTAAGAATCTGTCGATTTCTACTGGGTTCTCTAGCCTAGTTGAGTATAGTTGTTCATAGTATGATCTCATGATATGTTGTATTTCTTGGGGTTCTGTTGTAATCTCTCCCCTTTCATTTGTGATCCTGCTGATTTGGGTGTTTTCCCTCTTTTTTTTGGTGAGTTTTGCCAATGGTTTGTCTATCTTGTTTATTTTTTCGAAAAACCAACTCCTGGTCTCATTGATTTTTTGTATTGTTTTCTTGGTTTCGATGTTGTTTATTTCTGCTCTGGTTTTTATTATTTCTTGCCTTCTGGTTGTGGTTGGATTTCTCTGTTGCTGTCGTTCCAATTCTTTGAGGTGATCTTTTAAGCTGTTGGTTTTGTTGTTTTCCTGTTTCTTGACATAGGCCTGTATTGCTATGAGTTTCCCCCTAATTACTGCTTTTGCTGTGTCCCATAAATTTTGACATGTTGTCTCTTCATTGTCATTTGTCTCAAGGAATCTTTTTATTTCTTCCTTGAGTTGTTCTTTGATCCAGCTGTTGTTGAGCAGCATGTTGTTTAATCTCCAGGTACTAGTTTTTCTCCATTGCTTCTTCTTGACATCAATTTTAACCTCTGTTTCATAGTGATCTGAAAGGGTACTTCTTATGATCCTTACCTTTGTGGTCTTATATAGGTTGGCTTTGTATCCTAATACATGGTCTATTCTGGAGAAGGTTCCATGTGGGTTTGAGAAGAATGTGTATTCTGCTTTCTGGGGATGGAGGGCTCTATATAAATCTATTAGCCCTAAATCTTCTAATTTTTCATTTAGAGCTCTTATTTCTTTGCTATTTTTCTGTTTGGTGGATCTGTCCAGTGGTAATAGTGGAGTATTGAGGTCCCCTATTATTATCACATTTCCCTTCATGTGTTTCTCCAGGTTTGCCAGTAGTTGCCTCACATATTTTGCTGACTCTACATTAGGTGCATAGATATTGACCAGGGTTAGTGTTTCTTGATCTAATGTTCCCCTGATTAGTAAGTAGTGTCCCTCTTTGTCTCTGATCACTTTCTTGAGGTTGAATACAATTTGGTCTGATATAAGAATGGCTGTCCCTGCTCTTTTTTGTTTTCCATTGGCCTGAATAATTACTTTCCATCCTTTTATTCTAAGCCTGTGCTTATCCTGTAACTGTAGGTGTGTTTCTTGCAGACAGCAGAAGTCCGGTTTATTTTTCCTAACCCAGATCTCTACTATGTGTCTTTTAAATGGAGAGTTTAGTCCGTTCACATTTAGGGAAATTATTGATAGAGAGGACTTGTGTGCAGTTGTATTGTGTGGAGTGGTTGTTGTTACAATCGGGGGTTTGGATTGTGTAATTCATCTCTGAGTAAGTCGCTTAGGATCGGCTTAGTTTGCACAAATAGTTCAAGTTCGTTCATGTTTGAGAATGTTTTTAATCTGCCCTCCCATATGAATGATAGTTTTGCTGGATATTGGACCCTGGGTTGGAAATTTCTTTCATTCAGTCGTGTAAATATGTCATTCCACTGTCTTCTTGCTTGAATTATTTCAAATGGAAGATCCGGTTTGATTCTTATGTCCTTTCCTTTGTACTTGAGGGTTTTTTTCTCCCTTATTGCTTTCAGGAGTTCCTCTTTTTCTTTGTTTTTTGCCATTTGGATTATTATGTGTCTTGGTGTGGGTTTATTAGGGTCTATTTTATTAGGGACTCTCTTGACTTCTTGGATTTGTCCTGAATTGTCTTTCCAGAGGGTGGGAAAGTTCTCTGTTATTATCTCCCTGACTACCTGTTCTTCCTCCTTCCCTATTTCCTCCCCTTCTGGTATACCCACAATCCTTAGATTGTTTCTTTTGTCCTTGTTCATTAGATATTGGATTTTTCCTTCCAGTGCTTTGCCTTTTATTTCTTTGTTGGTTTCTTTATCATTTTTTGATTGCAGTTTTCCTTCGAGTTCTTCGATGTGCTTCTCCAACTCTGTGTTTCTGCTCGTAAGGCTTGTTACCTTGTCTTTTAATTCCTTCACTTCTTTTTGTATGGAATCTCTCATGTTCTTTGACATTTCTTCTTTAATTTGGCTGATTCGTTCGTCCATGGATTTCTTATACTCGGTAGCTAGGTTTTCTTTCATTTCTTTTATTAATTCTTGCATTTCCTTCCTCATGACAGCTTTTAGGTCTTCTTCCCATGGATCTGTGCGTTTTGGTGGACTTGGAAATTTGATAGGGTTTGTCATGGTGTCTCCAGTAATTAGAGATCTCCTTGATTTACGCATTGTTCTTTGTATTTAATGGTGTATTTTGGAGTGCTGTGGCTTCTAATTTTGGTCTGCTTTGGTCCCCTTCCTGACGGTGTTTCTAGAGGGGCCTGTTGGGTGGGTTTGTTGAGCCTAGCCCTTTCTCCTCCCCTTTGCTACCTAGAGTTCAGCCTTCCTGCTGTGGGTCTTTTCCCTTTTCTGCTCCTTATTTCTGTCAGCGGTGCAGTTCCACTCCTGGCCACAATGGTTACTGGCGCTGCTGAGCCTAGCACTCAATTCCCCCTCCTTTCTCTGGGAGTCAATGGAGCTCCGCCCCCTCCACGCCTCCCTTGAAGGGTTCCCTCAGTCCAACCCTTCAGGCTCTGTCCTCACCCTTGGGGAGTCCCTGGTCCACTCCAGGGTCAGGGGCGTGGACTGCTCTAGATCATCCTCCAGATGGCTGGCTCTATCTCTCCCGTCTATTCGGGTCGTTCAACTTGCCTTTCTAGGCACCCACCTGGGGGAAGGGAGTCACTCAACCCTCTCCGGCTGGCACGCAGGGGTCCCTGGGGGGAGGTGCCGACCCAAGCGGCGACAGAAATTCCCTCAGCCCCTCCTCTCTCACTCCTCCAGCCGGCACGCCGGAGGGTCCGATCCAAACGCCGCGCCCAAAGAGGTAGAAATTCCCTCAGCCCCTCCTCACTCCCTCCTCCAGCCGGCACGCCGGAGGGTCCGATCCAAACGCCGCGCGCAAAGAGGCAGAAGTTTCCTCAGCCCCTCCTCACTCCCTCCTCCAGCCGGCACGCCGGAGGGTCCGATCCAAACGCCACGCGCAAAGAGGCAGAAATTCCCTCAGCCCCTCCTTACTCACTCCTCCAGCCGGCACGCCGGAGGGTCCGATCCAAACGCCGCGCGCAAAGAGGCAGAAGTTTCCTCAGCCCCTCCTCACTCCCTTCTCCAGCCGGTACGCCGGAGGGTCCGATCCAAACGCCGCACGCAAAGCTTGGTAGTTTCTTTTTAATGATGTTCTTGACCATTGATTCTTCCTGGAGATTTTCTTCCTGGGTCTCTGGGACTCCAATGATTCTTAAGTTGTTTCTGTTGAGCTTATCATAGACTTCTATTTTCATCTGTTCCCATTCTTTGAGTAATTTTTCAATTGTTTGATCATTTGCTTTGAGGCTTTTTTTTTTCTTCAATTTCTTCTGCTGTATGGAATTGCTATTCATTTCATCTTCCAGTGTACTAATTCTATTCTCAGCTGCTGTTAACCTGTGGGTAGCTCAACCATGTTTTTCTTCAATTTATCTACTGAGTTTTTCAGACCTGTTATTTGACCTGAAATTTCAGTTTGGACTTTTCTGATTTCTATCTTCATATTCTCTTGATTCTTATTAGTGTTCTCTTCTATACTTTCTTTGAGTTCTTTGAACATCTTCCATATTGTGACTCTAAACTCCTTATCTGAGAGATTAACAGGTTGGTTGGACATGTTCAAGTCATCACAGTTGCCATTGTCATTCTCTATGTCTGGCCTGCGTTGTTTCCCCCATTGTCACACTTGTATTGTGGGTTTTTCTATGTGTTGTGGTTGTATTCATTGGCTAAATGATGTGCAAGGCCGGGAAGCGAAGCTGAATGTCTGTGTTCTTCTGGTTCCACTCTTTCTGGGCTTGTAAACTCACCTCTAGGGAAGGCGCCAGGGAAGGTGAGCTGTCCGCAGATAAGCCACACACAGGATGAAATCAGGCCCAAAATGGAGCACAGCACAGATGACAGGAAGATAGGGTTGCTGGCATCTGAGTTCCAGCAGAGTTTAGTGGTTTCCTCTCTCTGGGCATGTAAGCTCACCTCCAGGGAAGGTGAGCCGTCTGCAGATGAGTCACACACAGGATGAAATCAGACCGAAAATGGAGCACAGCACAGAACACAGGCAGATAGTGTTGCTGGCATCTGAGTTTTAGCAGAGTTCAGCAGCTTCCCCTTTCTGGGTGTGTAAGCTCACCTCCGGGGAAGGCTCTAGGGAAGGTGAGCCATCTGCAGATGAGTCACACACAGGATGAAATCAGGCTGAAAATGTAGCACAGCATAGAAGACAGGCAGATAGGGGTGCTGGCATCTGTGTTCCAGGAGAGTTCAGTGGCTTCCCCTTTTTGGGCTTGTAAAGTCAGCCATTTCTTACTCTCTCACTCACTGGCTGGGTAGCTTTAGAATGCAGTTTTTTTGGGTTCACTTCCCAGGGCTCTGAAGAGAGCTTCAAGCATTCAGAAAAGACAGAGAAGCACAGGACAGTGCTCCCTTGAGGTCTTCAGTTTCTTCAGAAGAAGCACAGCAAGGCAGATACTCCACAGGTGAAGCAATCAGCACTTCACCTGGCAGTCCCCACAGTCAGCCATTTCTTATTCAATCACAGGCTCACTGGGTAGCTTCAGAATGCAGTTTTTTGGGGGTTCACTTCCCAGGGCTCTGAGGAGAGCTTCAAGTATTCAGAAAAGACAGAAAAGCACAGGACAGGGCTCCCTTGAGGTCCTCAGTTTCCTCAGAAGAAGCACAACAGGGCAGAGACTCCACAGGTTAAGCAATCAGCACTTTACCTGGCAGTCCTTTATTAAATTTCTTAATTTCTCACACAGGTTGATTTATAATAAATATAATACTAGAAGAAAAGTTTTTGTTTATGATTTATCATGTTACTATATACTCATTCAGAAAGAAAATGTTCTGATCTTATATGCATTCCAAGAGGAATAAAGCAGATAACTTGTTTTTTCATTCTGAATATTTATTTTTTTAAGACTTCGATGAGGTTTATTTGCAATTATAGGAAACCACATTCACACAGCTCCACGCGGCGTTTTGAAATTCATACCAACTGTGGGCTGGGTGACCTGCAAGTTGGACAGACTGCCGAAATCCAAGAGCTTCAGCATCTCCTTAGTGTCACAATCCACCTCAATGATCTCCTGGTCCAGGGCCGAAACCTTGGGCACGTAGTTGTCCCTCCGTTCCAGCTCCTCCTCCTGCAGTTTGATGGAGATGCTGCGCAAGGGCCCCCTCTGGATGCACTTCATCAGGTGCGTGGCATAGCCGGTGATCTTGTTGCAGAGCTTCTTGCTTGGGATGATGGCGATCTCCTTGTACAAGCACTTGTTGGTGTGGAAGTCATTGTCCAGGCGCATGTAGTACTTCTCGATGATGACCCGGGCTGCCTTCTTGACGGTCTTGGTGCAAATGTGGCCCTTGTTGGCGGCTTCCCGGTAAAGAGAGCATTCTGAATATTTTAGGAAATTGTACATTACTAATTTGAGCAAAAATGTTTGTCCATTGTGTTATAAGATCTTTGTTTTAAATTTTTTATTTTAAATTATGAGAACAAAAGATGCAAAGAAAGAGGACAAGGTAAAGTTACAGTGGAAGGACAATCACCCATAACATAATTCTCAGAAGTCCCCTTGCTGATATCTTAACTTTGACCTTTCAACCAAAGAACATTAAGATAAATAAAACAGAATCCATGTGCAATTACTTTGTCTCTCAAGTCCCCAGATTGTAGCACATTATAATATTTCTTAACAGCACACAAGGCAATCTAAAGCCATAAAACTTATGTAACTCCTTAAACATTAGAGGCATAGTATTTTTTACATTTCCATGTACATGCATATTAGCTTAAGTTAACCTCAAGTTTTAAGTGGGTGCGTTTTAAGGATTAGAGTCAAAGGAGAACAGTAAAAACAGTGTTAGAGTGGAAATTGTTGTTTGCATAGGCCCACCAAAATATGAGAGGCATGGAAAGGAATAACCTTGGCCTACCAAAAGAGATCCTACCCCTGAAGTTTCCTGGCATAAGACCAGCTCTAGGTAAAGCAGATAACTTTTTTTTAAAGCAGATAACTTTTAATGATAACTTCAAAGGCAGATAGTTTTAAAGGAATATCTTGAATTAGTAGAAATAGATTCATAGACTATGAAGTAATATTTTTATACGTGTTTCTGGAAAACTAGTGCCATTGTTGCTTGTAATTGTTAGTGACCAAAGGGTGTCAAAATCAAATAAGTTTGTTATATGCTGAGTCAAATAAAATTAAACCAACATATTTTTACTGTAGAACATACTAATCTTTAATATGCTAATTAATTTGGAAATTTCTGAGAAGGCTCTATAATATGTAGCATTTCCCATTTCTATCTAAACTTAAAGTAAATATGCTGAGAAATTCTCTTTTGAATTTAGTAGGAACATTGCTAGAGAGAAGTAGAAGTTAAGCTAGATTTATCTGAAGTGCCTTGAGACTTCCAAGGTAATTATATAATTTAATCCTAAATATAGAAACAAGAAATCAGTAAGCAGAGTCGCCTATTGTCACTAGAGCATATTTAGTGAAGTAATAGAAAGGATCACAAAGTCATGCATAGGAAACACTTTCAATTATTTCTTTATGTTTCAAGCTATTTCCTGTAAATAAAGTTTGAAAACGTTTTTGAACTTTCACTTCCTGTTAAATTCTGATTTCAATGGAGAGAGCAGCTGGGTTTATCCACAGGTGGAAGTCAGCATTCCATGTGCATGCAAGAAAAAGAAATTTTCTGAAATGGTAGTTCAAGACAATTTTGTGTACATTGTATATTTGTGCCATCTGTAAGTTAAAAGAAGAGTTTTTTTTCTAAAATGATTAAGACACTGGAGTAAGAAACAGATGTGTCAACACATAGCTCAGTGGAGAAAAAGAAGAGTTCATGCAGAACACAATAGAGATTATTCTTCCTAGTCACTTTTTTTAAGGGCTCTCACTAGTAAAGAAGTGAACATTAGTTCTATCATCCAACATATCATCCATTCCTTTGCATTTAAGGACTACTTTGATTTTTGCTGAGCGGATACTAAATGTGATGTTTTGTTTTAATCAACTATCATAAGCCCATGAGTTACTGAAGAAGAAACTGAGACAGAACAGCAATGAGATGTGTCTGTTGTGCACACTGAGTTCTCATAAAGATAGCTCTGATATGGGATCTGGGACTTTCTTTGCACATACTATGCTCTCTTCTTTGGTAGATACAGTTTTCACAGAGGACATCACATAATTTATTCTCTTGTCATTGACCAAAATTTTAAGCATTTATAGTTTTCCAGACTAAATGACAAATATGATGCATATGAACTTACTATTGTAAGTTTAGGTGAGTGTACCATTAAGAAGGAGTTCATTACAAAATAAACAATTCAAGACATAAGGACTGATGCAAGGCTAAAATATAGTACAGGAGTTACGACACTTGCCTTGATTGCAGCTAACTTGAGTTCAATTCCTTATACCATATATGGTCCACTGAGCACAATGAGTAGTGATACCTGAGAACTGATCTAGAAGTAAGCTAGAAGTGAGCACAGTCAGATGTGACCCAAAACAAAACAAAACAAAAAATGCAAACAAAACAAAATGAGACTCCTCGTTTTTGAAAACTACAGCTTACAACTTTACCTGGATTTTTTTTAATTTTAAACTTTTATTCAATGAAGAGACATAATTTCTTGCCTTTAATTTCAAAATCATAGAAATTAAAGAGAATGACATAATGTATATAATTATGATTGAATATTGACTCTTTATGATAAAGATTTATCACAAGGCATGTTCCTATGGCTTAGCCCTTTACCTTCCTCTTTTTTTTTTTCTTCTTTTTCTTTTTTTTTTTGTTTGATTTTTGGACCACACCTGATGACACTCAGGGATTACTCCTGACTATGCGCTCAGAAATTGCTCCTGGCTTGGGGGACCTTATGGGATACTGGTTCTGTCCTAGGTTAGTGCATGCAAGGCAGACACCCACTCCAGCCCCCTTTTATCTTGTTTGATTTAATCTTTCTTGACTCCGATTGCTAATCACTCTCAGTTCCACTCATGTTGCTTCTAAGTTTGGTTATTAAAGTTTGGATTTCATTATTTCAGTGCTGTTAACACTGTGACTTGGGTGATTAATTATGCCATACCCTTTAAACCATCCATCCCCTTGGCCCCTGGCCTCCCTCCCTTGCTTGTGGGTCTGTCTTATTTTCCCCTACCCAACCTATACTCTATTTCTTCTCTATCATTTCCCTATATTCTAAGATCAAGGGTGATCTTGATATTGATCATGAGTATTACCTGTATATTCCCCCTTTAAAAAACTACATTCTCTAATTTATTCTAAAGATCATATATAAGTGAAGTAATTTTGCCTTTGTTCTTCTGACTTCCTTCATTTAACATGACGTTTTCCAGTTTCAACCATGTTACAGTGAATTGCACTATTTTGTTATCCCTTATACCTGTGTAATATTCCATGTGTATATATACCATATATTCATTATTTATTTATTTAAGTAGACATCTAGGTTGATTCCATATATTAGCAATTGTATTGATAGAATGAATGATGATGTACCTTATGTCATTTTGAATGAATTATTTTGTATCCTGTGGTAACTTAGCAATTCCACTTCTGTGTATCTACTGACCAGTTCCTTCATGCTAGAGATTGGATCAAATTTTTCATTTTCTGTTAAAAAATATTTTTTACTTTTTTGGGGGGGCACACCCAGTGACTCTCAGGGATTACTCCTGACTCTGCTCTCAGAAATTGCTCCTGGTTTGAGAGACTATATGAGATGCTGGGGATAGAAACCGAGTCCCTCCTGGGTCACCCGTGCTCAAAACTAATGCCCTACCACTGTGCTACCACTCAGGCTCCATTGTCTGTTAAAAGTTATTTTTTCAAGCAGAACTTAAGAAAATCATTGATTTGGCCAAAGCGGTGGCGCAAGCGCTAAGGTGTCTGCTTTGCCTATGCTAGCCTAGGACATAACAAAGTTTGATTCTGGTGTCCCATATGGTCCCCAAGCCAGGAGAGATTTCTGAGCACATAGCCAGGAGGAATACCTGAGCATCAATGGGTGTGGACCAAAAACAAAAACAAAAGAAAATTATTAATTTGAATTATTTATTGATAAATTTATTATAGTTTAGATTGTGAGTATATGTAGATGTTAATATTTCTGGTATTGGTATGCACTTCTTTTACTTCACCACCACCATCTGCTGTACTTCTTTCCTTCCTTCTCATATTGTCCATAATGTGCACTGCACAAATAATTACAATGAGGTGGACTATTGTTTCAAAATTTACTCCTCATTTACAAATAATAAAGATAGCTATCATGCAAAGAAACTGATCTTGATACAAACTTTATCTTATCAATGGAAGGCATGTAGATATAACATAGAGAGATATTAGAGTGCTTCTGCAGTTACTTTGCTTATTTATTCCTCCAGCTTTGCCTTACACTTGGGACTACTGGCAGCATGTCAGAGTAGGAAAAAAGTGGGTAGAGGATCCTATAAGATTCATCTCGGCTGAGCAATAGAACTAGAGAAATGGTTCTTGTTTATTGATTTTGACATGTTTTTGTTACTTGCTATCAGTAACCACTGTGTAGTAACTGAAAATATTTTTATTTAATTTTACACTAATTGAGTTTCTAATATATCTCAATCCCATAGAAGACAATAAAAGCTAGCATTAGACACCTCCAGAACAGTTTGACATAGAACATGTAATGCATATTATGTCTTTTCCTTTAAATAAAAACACACATAAATTAAAAAGACCTTGTACAACCAGATGTATAAATAATAAAGAAAATATAAATAGTAAATATTCTCATTTATTTTGTCAAATAGTTCCCAACTAGATTTCTGTAATTTGGGGGAGGGTGCACCTGGTGACACTCAGGGGTTATTCCTGGCTCTATGCTCAGATGATGCTCCTGGCAGGCTTGGGGGACCATATGAAATGCCGAGATTCAAACATGGGTCCATCCTGTGTTGGCCATGTGCAAGGCAAATGCCTTACTGCTGTGCTATAGCTCCAGCCCCAGATTTCTGTATTTTTTTAAAGTCAATTTTCTTGCTGAAATTTGTTATTTGAACTTTTTTGTCTCTAGAATGTCAAAATCAAGAAAAAAAGCTGTATACAATTGCCTGCATTTACAACAGAAATGAATGCAGTGGATGGGGAAAAAGCTATCAAATTAGGTGAGGTAGCAATTGATTTTTCTCTCACATTAATCATTAAAATGAATCTATTTTCTCCTCCCTTGTTTCTCTTTCTTCTAACCCAAGAAAGATAAATAAAATGAAAGGAATGGGAAAATGTCTCATATGAGCCTAGCTAGACATTCCACCAAGTAGACATAAGTGACCATTAGAAAGACACCAAAGGACCAGCAGTAGTTTTAGGGATTATTTCAAAGCAAGGCTATCCAACACTGTACTTTCATATTGAATACTGGGAGTTCCTGACTATAAATAACACATATATATATATATATAAAACTACTTCAAAAATATATAGAAAGAGATTTCAAAGAATAAAAAAACAAATACTGACTTTTCTTCTCCCAATATGTTTATTTTAAAATATTATATAATTTAACTACCCACAGAATTCTGTAGATTTCTGTACCTCTCATAAATTATGTTCTCCCTGCTACGCAGTCTGCAGAAAAAACTTCCCCATATCACAGAGCTGCTCTTTTTAAATGGGGAGAAGAAATAAACAGACATTTTTTTCAAAGAGCAAATACAAATGGCCAAAAGGCACATGAAAAAATCCTTCACATCACTAATCATCAGGGAGAAATAAATCAAAATGAGATGCCACCTCATGCCATAGAGATTGGCACACATCACAAAATCAGGAACAATCAGTGCTGGTGGGGATGTGGGGACTAAGGAACATTCATTCACTTCTGGTGGGAATGCCATCTTGATTAGTCCATCATTTATGGAAAACAATATCAAGATTCCTCATAAAACTGAAAATTGAATTCCTATATGATCCAGTATACCATTCCCAGGAATATGCCCTTGGAACATAAAAACACAATACAAAAATGCCTTCTGCACATCTATATTCATTGCAGAGCTATTTACAATAGCTAGAATCAGGAAACAACCCAGATGCCGAACAATTGGTGAATCTCTAAAGAAACTGTGGTACATTTACACAATGGAATATTATGCAACCATCAGGAGAGATGAAGTCATGAACTTTTTCTATACATGGATTGAAGTGAAAACTATTATACTAGTTAAATAGGTCAGAGGCAGAGATAGACACAGAATAGTCTCACTCATCTGTGGGCTTTAAGAAAAATAAAAAACAGTATGTTAATAATAATACCCAGATACAATAAGATGAGGGCTGGAAGGACCAGCCCATAATAAAAACTTACCACAAATAATCGTGAGGGCTGTTAGAGAAATAAATACAATAACAACTATGATGACAGTGAGTGAAATAGATTGCTTGTCTCAAATACAGGCAAAGATGGGAACATTGGTGGTAGAAAGGTTGCACTAGTGAAGAGGGGTTTTCTTTTTTATAAATGAAACCCAAATACAAACATGTTTGTAACCATATGACTAAATAAATTTATTATAAAAAAAAAAACTAGAACAATCAGTGCTCCCATAGATGTAGGGAAAAAGGGACTCTCATTCACTGGTCCTGGGAATGCAGACTGATATAGCCTTTATGAAAAACAACATGGACCTTCCTCAGAAAGCTAAAAATTGATCTTCCATATGATCCAGCATTACTACTTCTAGATATATATAACCTAGGAACACAAAAATGCAAAAATACCCTATGAACTCCTATGTTAAGTGCAACACTATTTACAATAGCCAGAATCTGAAAAAAACAAAACCTAGGCACCCAACAACAGATGAGTGGCTAAAAAACTGTGGTTTATCCAGTGGTCCTCAAACTACAGTCCAAGGGCTATATTGTATTTGTTCCCTTATTGTTTATTTACTTCAAAATAAAATATATGCAGTGTGCATATGAATTTGTTTATAGTTTTTATTTTTACTATACTCCAGCTCTCCAATTGTCTGAGGGAGAGTGAACTGGACTCCTGCTTAAAAATTTTGAGGTCCACTGATACACAATGGAGTACTAAGCAGCCATTGGGAAAAATGAAGTCATAAAATTTGCCTATACATGGATGGACATAGAGCTTATTATGATGAGTGAAATGAGCCAGAGGGAAAGAGAAATACATAGAATAATCTTACTCATTTGTGTGATATAAGAAAACCAAGAGTTAGAATGGTAATAATACTCAGAGACAATAGAAACAAAGGTCAGGAGGTCCAGCCCAGGGTAGAAAACTTGTCACACAGAGCAGTTAAAGTAGAGAAAGGTTTACAGTGACAATAATAGTTGGAACTGATCACTCTGGACAAGAACAGGACATTGAAAGTGGAGAAACTAACAGGCAAAGCATACATCCATTAATAATAGTGCAAGCCATAGTGTCTAAAAGCTGGGAGAAGAGAGAAAATAAAAGGAAGAGAGAGAGATGAGAGAGAAGAGAAAGACAGAGAGAAGCAATTTTCCTGGCCTAGAGCAAAGCATGAGGGGATGAGAGGGGAGACATCAGGAATGGGAAGGGTGTACTGGTGAAGGGTGATGTATATTTTATAACTGAACCCAACTATGAACAATTATTTTAACCACATTGTTTAAATAAAATAAAAAATAAACGTGCTTGCCATCTCTCCTGAGCTATAGTCACTACTAAAAGTTTCAAGACATCATCACCTGGCTCGCGCGAACTGCGGGCGTACAGACACATTCCCAGTGGAAATACTGGAGGTGAATTCATATCCTTCAGAAGAGAGGACTGAAAGTTGAGCCCTGGGAAGCGAACCCCCAAAAACTGCATTCTGAAGCTACCCAGCGAGCCGGTGAGTGAGTAAAAAATGGCTGACCATGGGGACTGCCAGGTGAAGTGCTGATTGACTCACTTGCAGAGTCCCCGCCTGGCTGTGCTTCTTCTGAGGAAACTGAGGACCTGAAGGGAGCCCTGCCATGTGCTTCTCTGTCTTTTCTGAATCCTTGGAGCTCTCCACAGAGCCCTGGGAAGTGAACCCCCAAAAAACTGCATTCTGAAGCTACTCAGCAAGCGAGCGAAAAAGAACACCATTGCAACAAGAAGAAAAAAAATCACACTAAAAACCGTGCTGGATCACAGAAGCAAGCATTTCTCTCCGGACTGTATTTCTGCTGTGTGATCAAGCCTAAGATTTGATCCTGTGTGAGGCTTCATCCACAGAGGACTCCCCTCCCCTAGAGGCAAGTCGGCCCATCCAGAAAGGGCGGAGCCAGAGGAGAGTGGTGCATGCATCATATAGCCAATGAATTCCACCACAACACGTAGAAAAACCCACAATACAAGTGTGACAATGGGGAAACAATGCAGGCCAGCATCAGACATAGAGAATGAAGATGACAATTCTGAGGACCAGATAATGACCAACTAACTAATCAAACTCTCAGACAAGGACTTTAGACTAGCAATATGGAAGATGCTTAAAGAACTCAAAGAACCATGGATCGAGTTGAACAGAACACTAATAAGAACCAAGAAAATATGAAGACAGAAATGACAAAACTCCAAACTGAAATAACATGTCAACTAACAGGTCTGAAAAGTCAGTAAACGAAGTGAATGACAAAATGGATAATCTCTGGGACAGGGTATCAGAAACTGAGAATAGACTTGGTGCTGTGGAAGATGAGATACATAACAATTCCATACAGCAGGAGAGATTGGAAAAAAAAAACTTAAAGCAAATGATCAGACAATGAAAAAATTAGTCAAACAATGGAAACAGATGAAGATAGAAGTCTATGATAAGATCAACAGAAACAACTTAAGAATCATTGAAGTCCCAGAGACCCAGGAAGAAAATTTCCAGGAAGAATCAATGGTCAAGAGCATCATTAAAGAGAAACTTCCAGAGCTAAAGAATATATGTGATCAAATCCTACATGTTCGAAGAGTACCAACCAAAAGAGACCCCAGAAAAACCACCCCAAGACACATCCTAGTCACAATGACAAATCCCACAGATAGAGACAGAATTCTGAAAACAGCAAGATCAAAATGGGAAATTACATTCAAGCAAGCATCCTTGAGATTTACAGCAGACCTGTGACCAGAAACACTCAATGCCAGAAAGCAGTGGTGGGACATTGTGACAAAACTGAATAAAATGAATGCTTCACCTAGAATACCGTACCCAGCAAAACTCACTTTTCGGTTTGATGGAAGAATACATGGTTTCACAGAAAAAAACAGCTCAGAAACTTTACAGACTCAAAACCAGTCTTAGGAGAAAAACTGAAAGACCTAATTTAAGACAAGACTAAACAAAAGACACACCAAATTTCGATATGAAGATGGCATTAAATCCCAGCACAATTCTTTCTCTCAGTGTCAATGGACTAAATGCACCAGTCAAGAGACACAGAGTGGCTAAATGGATCAGAAAACTCAATCCAACCTTCTGTTGCCTACAAGAAACGCACCTGAATAGTCAGAACAAACATAGACTCAAAATAAAAGGCTGGAAAAAAATTATCCAAGCAAACAACACCCATAAAAAAGCTGGAGTGGACATACTAATATCAGATAATGCAACCTTTATACTCAGGAAGGTTGGAAGGGACAAAGATGGACATTTTATATTAATCAAGGGGTATGTGGAGCAGGAAGAAATAACTCTCCTAAACATACATGCACCGAATGAGGGGCCAGCAAAATATTTAATACAACTGTTGACAAATATGAAAAATAATATCAATAACAACACAATAATTGTGGGGGACCTCAACACGGCTTTGTCATCACTGTATAGGTCAACCAGACTGAAACCCAACAAGAATATAATAGACCTGAGGAGAGAAATGGAAGAAAGAGGCCTAGTCGATATATAGAGGAAATTCCATCCCCAGAAACATGGATACACATTCTTCTCCAATGTACATGGGACATTTTCCAGAATATACTACATGCTCGCACATAAAACATACCTTCATAATATCAAGGGAATAGAAATTTTGCAGACTACCTTCGCTGACCAGAAGGCTCTGAAATTATTTCTGAATTCCAAAGGGACACAGAAGAAAAACGTTAACACCTGGAAGTTAAACAGCCTCATACTGAATAACCAGTGGGTCTGAGATGAAATCAAGGAGAAAATCAAAAGGTTCCTGGAAACAAATGACAATAAAGACACAAACTATCAGAACTTATGTGACACAGCAAAAGCAGTACTGAGAGGAAAATTTATAGCTTTGCAAGCACACATCAGGAAGGAAGAAGGAGTTTACCTGAGTAGCTTAATGACACAGCTAATAGAACTAGAAAGTGCTCAACAAAAGGACCCAAAAATAGGGAGACAGAAGGAAATAACAAAGCTGAGAGCAGAAATCAACGAAGTGGAAACCCAAAAAACAATCTGAAAGATCAACGAAAGCAGAAGTTGGTTCTTCGAAAAAATAAACAAGATTGATAGACCACTGGCAAACCTAACAAAGAAAGAGAGAAACTTGATAACTCGTATTATGAATGAAAAAGGAGAGATCACTACTGATATGACAGAGATTCAAACGGTAATCAGAAACTACTTTGAGAAACTCTATGCCACTAAAAATGAGAACCTGGAAGAAATGGATAAATTCTTGGACTATTATAATCTTCCACGGTTGAAGGAAGAGGATGTAACATATCTAAACATCCCCATATCCATCGATGAAATTAAAATCGTAATCAAATATCTGCCCAAAAACAAAAGCCCAGGCCCAGATGGATTCACTAATGAATTCTTTCAAACTTTCCAAGAGGAACTACTACCAATCCTGGCAAGACACTTTCATGAAATTGAACAAACAGAAACACTTCGAAATAGCTTTTATGAAGCCAACATCACTTTGATACCTAAACCAGACAGAGATGCGACCAAAAAAGAAAATTACAGACCAATATCGCTGATGAATGCAGATGCAAAAATCCTCAACAAAATCCTGGCAAATAGGATTCAATGCCTCATTAAGAAGATCATCCACTATGATCAAGTAGGTTTTATCCTAGGAATGCAAGGATGGTTTAACATCCGTAAATCTATCAATATAATACACAACATAAACAACAACAAAAAATAAAAGCCACATCATCATATCAATAGATGCAGAGAAAGCATTTTATAAGGTCCAACACCCATTCTTGATCAAAACTCTCAGCAAGATGGAATGGAAGGAACCTTTCTCAATATAGTGAAGACCATCTACCATAAGCCAGTGGCAAACATTATCCTCAGTGGAGGAAAACTAAAAGCCTTCCCTCTAAATTCAGGAACAAGACAAGGCTGTCCTCTCTCACCACTCCAATTCAACATAGCACTGGAAGTACTTGCTATAGAGATTAGGCAAGAAAAAGATATCAAGGGAATCCAAATAGGAAAGGAAGAAGTCAAGCTCTCACTATTTGCAGATGACATGATACTCTACTTAGAAAACCCTAAAGACTCTACGAAAAAGCTTCTAGAAACAATAGACTCGTAGAGCAAGGTGGCAGGCTACAAATTTAACACACAAAAATCAATGGCCTTTTTATACACCAATAGTAATAAGGAAGAAATGGACATTAAGAAAACAACCCCATTGACAATAGTGCCACACAAACTGAAATATCTTGGAATCAACTTGACTAAAAATGTGAAGGACCTATACAAAGTAAACTATAAAACTCTACTCCAAGAAATAAGAGAGGACACGTGGAAATGGAAACGCATACCCTGCTTATGGATTGGCAGGATTAACATAATCAAAATGGCAATACTCCCCAAGGCATTATACAGATTTAATGCTATCCCTCTAAAGATACCCATAACATTCTTCAAAGAAGTGGATCAGGCACTTTTGAAATTCGTTTGGAACAATAAACACCCTAGAATAGCTAAAGCAATCATTGGGAAAAAAATATGGGAGGAATATCTTTCCCCAACTTTAAACTTTACTACAAAGCAATAGTTATCAAAACAGTATGGTATTAGAATAAAGACATGCCCTCAGATCAGTGGAATAGGCTTGAATATTCAGAAAATGTTCCCCAGACATACAATCACCTAATTTTTGATAAAGGAGCAAGAAATCCTAAATGGAGCCAGGAAAGCCTCTTCAACATGTGGTGTTGGCACAACTGGATAGCCACTTGCAAAAAAATTGAACTTAGACCCCCAGCTAACATCATGTACGAAGGTAAAATCCAAATGGATTGAAGACCTCGATATCATACCTGAAACCATAAGACATATTGAACAACGCATAGGCAAAGCACACCAGGACATTGAGACTACAGGCATCCTCAAGGAGGAAACTGCACTCTCCAAGCAAGTGAAAGCAGAGATTAACAGATGGGAATATATTAAACTGAGAATCTTCTGCACCTCAAAGTCAATAGTGCCCAGGATACAAGAGCCACCCACTGAGTGGGAGAAACTATTCACCCAATACCCATCAGATAAGGGGCTAATCTCCAAAATATACAAGGCACTGACAGAACTTTACAAGAAAAAAAACTAATCCCATCAAAAAATGGGAAGAAGAAATGTACAGACACTTTGACAAAGAAGAAATACAAATGGCCAAAAGACACATGAAAAAAATGCTCCACATCACTAATCATCAGGGAGATGCAAATCAAAACAATGATGAGATACCACCTCACACCACAGAGAACGGCACACATCACAAAGAATGAGAATAAATAGTGTTGACGGGGATTTGGGGAGAAAGGAACTCTTATCCACTGCTGGTGGGAATGCCGTCTAGTTCAACCTTTATGGAAAGCAATATGGAGATTCCTCCAAAAACTGGAAATCGAGCTCCCATACGATCCAGCTATACCACTCATAGGAATATACCCTAGGAACATAAAAATACAATACAAAAAACCCTTCCTTACACCTATATTCATTGCAGCACTATTTACCATAGCAAAACTACGGAAACAACCAAGATGCCCTTCAACAGACGAATGGCTAAAGAAATTGTGGTACATATACACAATGGAATATTATGCAGCTGTCAGGAGAGATGAAGTCATGAAATTTTCCTATACATGGATGTACACGGAATCTATTATGCTGAGTGAAATAAGTCAGAGAGAGAGAGAGAAAAACGCAGAATGGTCTCACTCATCTATGGGTTTGAATAAAAATGAAAGACATTCTTGCAATAATAATTTTCAGACACAAAAGAGAAAAGAGCTGGAAGTTCCAGCTCACCTCAGGAAGCTCACCACATATAGTGATGAGTTTAGTTAGAGAAATAACTACATTTTGAACTGTCCTAATAATGAGAATCTGGAGGGAAATAGAAAGCCTGTGTAGAGTACAGGCGGGGGTTGGGTGGGGAGGAGGGAGATTTGGGACATTGGTGATGGGAATGTTGCACTGGTGGTGGGGGGTGTTCTTCTCATGACTGAAGCCCAAACACAATCATGTATGTAATCAAGGTGTTTAAATAAAAAAAAATACATCATATATAGACAGTTTCACTTGGCATCCAGACAACTAAAAACATCATTTGTAAATGTTGAACATCTATAATGACCACAGGATGCCCATACATTTCTCAAGGGGGGAAAGAGAGTGGATGGAGAGGTAACAATAGCAGTCACATGGTTTCTCTTCCAATTTACTCCAAAAGGTTTCAATTAGTGGTGCTGCTCTTTGTGCTAAAGATTGGAGATAACCCATTATTTCTTTGAATATATAGAAGAAAAATGAATGTCTGCACACATTAAAGGCTAGATAAAGGATGATCATAGTGTTATCGGTCATATTAATGGAATGTGGCACAGTTTAAGAGTGCTGAGGGAAATAATCTTGATGGAGAAAAAAGAGATCTAAACTGCTACTCAAATAAAAGTGATAGTTATGCAGAGTCATCACGTAGTAATAAAGTGTGTTATAGGTATAGAAGTCTGATGGACAAAAGTCAAGATACAAGAGAGAGTGCGATATGACTGTGGGAGGTGGGATGGAGAGCATAGAGCACAGCAGCAATGAATTGAAGTAGTCAGTTAGGGCAGAGCACATGAAGCCTTGCAGAGAAACATCAGAATGTGTGATTTAATCTGTGTCAAATGGGAGTATAAAACTTAAGGTAGGAAATTATATGATCAATAATAAAAGTTAAAAAGCAGTACTATGTTGACTATCCTGGATCTCCTACAAGTTGTGACATAAAATATCTTTAAAGTAGGCAAGGAGGTTTACTGCCTTAAAATGTGTTACTCTTTAAAACTTACAAGGCTCACTAAATCTAAAACCAAATAACTCTGATGGATTTAGAAAACAGTAGGAGTAATAATATAAATATTACATACAGAAAATGATACAAAGAGTACTCTCAATTTGAATTTAGAAAAGTGCCATTTTTGCTGCAATCCTGTTCTAATACAAAGTCTTTAATTTTATTTTGCTTCACTTTATTTATCTGTAAAATGAAATGGATATTTGTGAGGGGCATTGATTTAGAGATAACATTTTTTCCAGGAATATTACATCATGGAGCAGGAGAGATAGCACAGCAGTAGGGCATTTACCTTGCGCGCAGCTGATCCAGGAATATTACATATCATGAATGTTTGAAACCTTCTGCAATACTTTGCTTTTTCCAGCTATTTGGAAATAAAGTCAGTTTGCTTTTTCCTTTAGAATAAAATTGAGAATAAAAGAACATGATGCCATTCAATCTTCCATGGTATGGCTGATGTCTTTGGGGCCTTTATTGAATGAGGGCAAGTTTTCCCTTTCTGGCTGAAGGTACAGCAGCCGACAGGCATGCTTGGCCTAAAAATGGCCCAGCTCCATAAATAAACCTTATTGGGTTGTCAAATCATTCCAGATCCCTGGCTCCTGGGCCCCAATGCTACATTTTCCATAATACTGTCATCCCAGTAGAATCATAGCAAATCTTATAGGTAAGTTACATATGAGACTACTAAGCTCAATGAGCCTAAACAATGACACAGATGGTCCAACTAGCATTGAACAGCACAGAAGATCCTCAGACAATATTTTTTGTGAGATATGACAATGATCAAATTAACTCTTATTTATCTAAGTTTTGATAATTCTGTTTGCCTATGTGTTGTAACAAAAATATAAAGTAGATTTTCTTATGTCTGCAAGTCTAGAGTGGTAGGTAGAAAATTGGGGACATTAGTGGAGAGAAGGTCACACTGGTGGAATTGGCACTGGGACATTTAATGCCTCAAGTAACCCTATTATGAATAACTTGGTAAATTACAGTCTTATAATAAAAATTACTAAATAAAAGAAAAATGAAATTGACATCTTAAAATATGTAGCACTAGAAGCCCATACCTCTGTGGAGCATCACTTTGAATACCAGAACAAGCACTCAGGAAGAGAAATAGGAAGAAAGCAAGTCTGTCATTTCTGCATAAATTAGGTGATCGCAAGTTTTTTGTTTTGTTTTGTTTTGTTTTTGTTTTTTGGCTCTATTTATCTATTCTCTTCTTAGAGAGTAGAAATAATATGTTCAGCTTTGGAAGTACTTCAATGCACATTATACAACATTTTTCAATCACCATCTTTGATAAATTATTTTATGCCTATATGGAATGATCTTTATTCACACTTTCTAAATAAACAAATATTACTTTTCATACATAACATAGATTTTTTTTCCTCCTATAACAACGTCCAAGACATTGCTTCCTAAATGGTACCTTTTTTTGACAACTACAACTGATGATACTCAGGGCTCTGTGCTTGGAGGTCTCTTTTCATGGTACTTGGGGGACCATGTGGTGTAGGGATCACAGGTAGTCTTTTGTGTGCAAAATATGTGCTCAGCCCATTGAATTGAACCATTTCTCTGGCCTCTAAAGGCTATCTTATATTAAAATTGCATGGCATGTTAAAAATAATTCCTCAGAATTGTAATTACAGAAGTGTAATTTGTAGGTAATAATTATGATCAGGAAATATTTAATAATTCCTTGTATTCAACTGCCATTATTCAAGGAGAGTAGAGAGTTTTATACAAGATTTTTATTCAGAATCTTGAAAAAATTCAATTCAGGGTTAGGGAGATGGGACAATGGGTAGTGAATTTTCTTTCTATAAAGTTCTATTCCTGGAACTCCATATGGTTTCCTGAGAATGGCCAGGAGTGATCCCTGAGAAGTATTCCCTAGAAATATCTGCCTGTGACCCAAAAATCAATTAAAAGTATTTAAAAGGAAAAGAATCCATTAATATCCCTTTGGGAAGTAATTCCTATGTACTATTCTATGTAAACCAACTCCCCTAGATAAGAAGAAAAGTGGTTGGTACATGGGTGGAAAATATAGATAAATAAATTCATCCAGTGCCAGTATAGTGAGTGTAAGCTCAGGATGAGAGAGTAGTAGAGGAAACAGAAGTGGTGATTAGGAGTTCCAACTTCTTTCTCATTTTTTCTCTATGCAGAGCAGAGGTTCTATTGCACACTGACCCAAGTTCAAGCTATCATAGTGTGGATTTTTCTGAGTAGTCAAGTCTGTGGTTCCCAATAAAAGTCTGATCATGGAGGAAATTTGCTATCTGGAGAAATTCAAGCTGCTCATTGCTTCAAGACCTACGAGATGAACTTGCTGATTAGGATTTAATCATCATTCAGTCAAACCTCCTAGAACTGATGAGAAAAGGAGGAGATGATAGTGATGAGAAATTTCATTACATAAAAATCTAGAACACATTTACTTAAATAATTGACATCAGATGGCCTTTGGCCTGGGGAATGGTTTAAAAATGAAGCAGGCTGAGGTTTGGGGAAAAAAGGTTTTCTGAATGTTTGTCAGAAATCACAGAAATCATAACCCCCCAAACTCCCAACTATTTGAATAGAAGAAATTTAATTTACCCCCAAACAACTTGTAGAATAGAGGAAATATTAGTTTAAACTAATGGATTATGCTATAGTAGTTTCTACTTTAATTTAGATGTTGCTTTGTTATATTCATCGTTAATCAAGAGAGAGGTTCTCTTACCCTGCTTGCCTTGTGTACCTAATGGCCAGGGACAATAAGTAGAAGTCTGTTTAGGGTTGAAGATTATGGGACCCTGAGAATGATAAAAAGTGTGAGAGATTGTACTGTCCATCCAGGCAATTGGTAGGTCCTTGTGCATTGGATGTACAAAATTTAGGGAACACCCAAAGAACCAACATTATGGGGTTTTTCCTCCTAAAATTTTTGAAGACTACTTCTACAATTTTCTTATTTCCCAAAGCCCAGAAAACAATTTTTCCTTTCAAATAAAACAGTTTGTGAATTATGTTCATCATTTAATTATTTTTGTATTAGTGTGGTTTTTCCAGAGTAACAAAAAAATTAGGATGAAATTATATCTACATCTATGACTATCAAGATTCATTCCCAGGAATTGGTTTTCATAGTTGAGGGAATCAGTAGGATTCAAACTTACAGGGCAGACAGAAAGGGTAAAACATCCCAAAATATTTAATATTACAGGACTTGAGTGAGAGTACAATGGGGAGTGCACTTGCCTTTCATGTGGCTGCACAGTTTCAATCCCAAACACCACGTGTGGTTACCCAAACCTCATAAAAGTGATTTATGATCATAGAGCAAGGAGTAAGCCTTGAAAACAGCCAGGTGTGGCCCTCAAACAAAAACAAATAAATAAAAGAATTGATGTTAACTTTCTGTGTTAGAAGACAGTCTACTGCAGAATGGTCTCAGTCATCTATGGATTTTAAGGAAAATGAAAGACATTCTTGCAATAATTTTCAGAGACAAAAGAGAAGAGGGCTGGAATTTCCAGCACACCTCATGAAGCTTACGACAAAGAGTGATGAGTTTAGTTAGAGAAATAACTACATTGAGAACTATCTAACAATGAGAATGTATGGGGGAAATAGAAAGCCTGTTTAGAGTACAGGCAGGGGTGGGGTGGGAGGAGGGAGACTTGGACATTGGTGATGGGAATGCTGCACTGGTGATGGGGGTGTTCTTTACATGACAGACACCCAACCACAACCATGTTTGTAATCAAGGTGTTTAAATAAAATATTATTTAAAAAAAAAAAAACAAGACAGTCTACAAACAGAATCCCTCCCTTCTCCAGGGGCCTCAATTTATTTTTCCTTGACATTCGAACTGTAAGAAGAAGAAACTCACCCACATTGTAAAGGATAATCTTTTAAGTCTAGTAATTTAAATTGTAATCAATTCTTTTTTTTTAAATAGTGTAAAACAACTTTAGATGTATGGTTGGACACCTGGGTATTATCATGAAAATGATTTGACACAAAATCGGGGCTGGCAAGGTGGCACTAGAGGTCAAGTGTCTGCCTTGCAAGCACAAGCCAAGGAAATATCACGACCGTGGTTCAATCCCCCGGCGTCCCATATGGTCCCCCCATACCAGGGGCAATTTCTGAGAGCTTAGTCAGGAGTAACTCCTGAGTATCAAACGGTTGTGGCCCGAAAAAAAAAAAAAAAAAAGAAAGAAAAGGAATTGACACAAAATCAACCATCGTTGGTGCTATACTAAAACAAGGGTTTAAAATTTAGTTATAAGATTTCAGTTCAAGATATTTTTAAACCAGAGAAGACACTTTTTGGTTTGGTAACTTGATAACAACTGGTCTAGTGGCATTTTAATTCATCTCTATGTGAATTTGGAGAGGCACTTAACCACATTGAGCCTCTATTCAGTTATCTATAGAAACTGTAGTCTGAATAAGATATTTTTGCATATTTATTTTTCTTTTAGTAATTCAGGAAAAACAACTTACTGAGTCTCTCATATACATGCACCTGGGCCTGTTGGACATTCAACTTTTCCTGGAGGTCTGCATAAGAGAGACTGTTTAGTAAATTACTATCAAGTTAAAGATTTTTGACAAGTAGCAACAGTCTCACAGCTGCTCTCTTCTGTGTTTTCTTTCACTTTCTTTCCAATGTCAGTCAGCTTCCAATCCAAGAACTTTCTGCAGGAAGAGCTGGAGACAAGGATTTCAAATATTGATATTTTTTTGTTAAATATAGCTCTTACTTAAATATGGTGGGTTTTCTGGTTAATGTCTAATTAATGAAAAGTCACAGTGATATGACTAAATGAAAAGTAACATTGTAAGTAAATTTTGATCTTCAGATAACACTCTCTGGACAAAATAACATATTTCATGACAATTTAAAATCACAAGAAGAAGACTTGGGCCATAGCTCAAAGGGTGGAGCTCATGCTTTGTATGCTGAAGCCTGGATTCTGTTTACACCTTTATTGGAGTAGTTCCTAAGCACCACGTTGTGTTGCCCAAAAACCATTAATAATAATGATAATAATAATAATAATAATAATAATAATAATAATAATAATAATAATAATAATAATGAAAGCCTGTGCTTTAATCAGCCTACATAGACTTACCCACAAAAAAAAGCCAGAGAAGCACCTAAGTCTTCATGCTTGCACATTTATTGATCACTGCTGTAGCTTGCCTTGAGAGATTCTGGAGGTGAAACTTCTACACCTGTCTGCCTGTGCTTCTGAATTCCCAAAGGTTTCCTCAGAGGCCTAGGGAGCACACCCCCAAAAAACTGCATTTTGAAGCTGCTGAGTAAGTACATTCTGGCTGTGGGGGTCACAGTCCAATAAGCTGAGGTTTCTGGCCTATGGAGGCCCTGCCCTGCTGTGCCTTTGTTCACTCTGAGGACTGTCAACTAGAGGCAGCAGAATAGTGCTTTGTGGCCCCCCACTCTTTCTAACCAATGAACCCCACCACAACACGCAGGAAAAACCACACTACAAGCATGACAATGGGGAAACCTTGCAGGCAAACATCATCTACAGAGAATGAAGACGAAAGCTCGGATGACCTAATAAATTCCAACCACCTGATTAACCTTTCAGATAAGGAATTTAAAATAGAAATATGGAATATGTTCATAGAACTCAAAAAAGCATAGATCGATCTGAAGAGAACACAAAGACAGAAATCAGAAAACTCCAAACTGAAATAACAGATCTGAAAAACATGAATGCTCAACTGAAAACCTCATTGGATAGCCTCGCCAACAGGATATCAGCAGCTGAGGATGGAATCAGAGTACTGGAAGATGTGATGCAGAAAAATGCAACACAACAGAAGAAATTGGGAAAGAACCTTAAGACAAATGAACAGGCAATGAAAAAAAGTACTCAGAGCATGCGAACAGATGAAAATAGAAGTCTTTGATAAACTCAACAGAAACAACATAAGAATCATTGAAGTCCCAGAAACCCAGAAAGGAGATCTCCAGGAAGAATCAACTGTCAAAGACATCATCAAAGAGATACTCCCAGAGTTAAAGACTACATGCACTCAAATCCTGCATGCCCGAGGAGTACAAGCTAAAAGAGACCCAAAGAAAAACACCCCAAGACATATCCTCGTACAATGACAAATCCCATAGATAGAAATAGAATACTGAAAGCAGCAAGATAAAAAAGGAAAATTACATTCAAAGGAGGATCCCTAAGACTTACAGCAGACATGTCACAAGAAACTCTCAAGGCCAGAAGACAGTGGTGGGATATTGTGACAAGACTGAATGAAATGAATGCCTCACTGAGAATACTGCACCCAGCCCAACACGTTCAGGTTTGAAGGAAGAATACACAGCTTCATGCATGCACAACAGCTCAGAAACTTCACAGATGATAAACAATCCTTAAAGGAAAAACTGACAGATCTACTCTAAGAAAGAGAGACCAACAAACACAGCAAACTATCTACAAAGATGACATTAAATCCTATGACAATCATCTCCCTCAATGTCAATGGACTAAATTCACAAATTAAAAGACACAGAGTGGCAAAATGGGTCAAAAAGATGAATTCAACCTTCTGCTGCCTACAAGAAACACATCTGAATAGTCAGAACAAACATAGATTCAAAATCAAAAGCTGGAGGAAAATCATCCAAGCAAACAACACTCTCAAAAAAGCTGGGGTGGCCATATTAATATCTGATGACACCAAATTTATACTCAGAAAAATGGTAAGGGACAAAGATGGACACTATATACTAATCAAGGGTTATGTGCAACAGGAAGAAATCAGACTATTAAACATATATGCACCCAATAAGAGACCAGCAAATTATTTAATACAATTACTGACAAAACTGAAAGAAGAAATCAATAACACAATCATTGTGGGAGACCTCAACAGGACCCTATCAACACTTGATATGTCAACCAAACTAAAACCCAACAAAAACATACTAGCCCTGAAAGGAGTTATGGAAGAAAGAGGACTAGAAGATATATACAGGACACTCCATCCCAAAGGACACTCCATCCCAAAAAACCTGGATACACATTCTTTTCCAATGTACATGGGTCATTCTCCAGAATAGACAACATGCTGACACATAAAACATACTTCCATAAAATCAAGAGGATAGAAATCTTGCAGGCTACCATTGCTGACCACAAAACTCTGAAATTAGATGTGAACTACAAAGCCACACAGAAGAAAAACTTTAACAATTGGAAATTAAACACCCTGCTACTGAACATTCAGTGGGTCCAAGATGAAATCAAAAAGGAAATCAAAACTTTCCTGGAAACAAATGATAATGAAGACACAAACTGCCAGAATCTATGGGACACAGCAAAAGCTGTCCTGAGAGAAAAATTCATAGCTCTACAGGCACACATCAGGGAGGAAGGAGCATACCTGAATAATTTAATGACGCAGCTCTAAAAATTAGAAAATAACCAACAAAAGAAACCAAAAATAGGGAGACAGAAGGAAATAACAAAGCTGAAAGCAGAACTCAATGAAGTGGAAAACCAAAAAGCAATCCAAAAGATCAACGAAAGCAGAAGATGGTTCTTTGAAAAAATAAACAAGATTGATAGACCATTGGCAAAACTCACAAAGAAAGAGAGACAGAGAAATCTGATAACCCGTATTAGAAATGAAAATGGGGAGATCACGACAGAAATTGCAGAGATCCAAAGGGTAATCAGAGACTACTTTGAGAAACTTTATGCTACTAAACATGAGAACCTAGAAGAAACGGAAAAATTCTTGGACACTTATAACCTTCCACATTTAAGTAAGGAGGATGTAGCATATCTAAGCACCCCCATCACTACTGAGGAAATTGAAACTGTAATCAAACATCTGCCCAAAAAGAAAAGCCCAGGTCCAGATGGTTTTCCTAGTAAATTTTTTCAAATCTTTCAAGAGGAGCTACTACCAATCCTAGCCAAGCTCTTCCATGAAATTTAAAAAAACAGCAACACTCCCAAATAGCTTTTATGAAGCCAAAATCACCTTGATACCAAAACCAGACAGAGATGCTGCCAAAAAAGAAAATTACAGACCAATATCCCTGATGAATGCTGATGCAAATATCTTCAACAAAATCCTGGCAAGTAGGATTCAATGCATCTTCAAGAAGGTCATACATTACGACCAAGTAGGTTTCATCCCTGGAATGCAAGGATGGCTTAACATCCGTAAATCTATCAACATCATACACAAAATCAACAACAAAAAAAATAAAAATCACATGATCATATCAATAGATGCAAAGAAAGCATTTGATAAGGTCCAACACCCATTCTTGATCAAAACTCTCAGCAAGATGGGAATGGAAGGAACCTTTCTCAATCTAGTTGAAGCCATCTACCACAAGCCAATGGCAAATATTATCCTCAATGGAGAAAATCTAAAAGCCTTTCCTCTAAATTCTGGTACAAACAAAGTTGTCTGCTCTCACCACTCCTCTTCACCATAGTTCTGGAAGTTCTTGTTATAGTGATCAGGCAAGAAAAAGATATCAAGGGAATCCAGATAGGAAAGGAAGAAGTCAAGCTCTCATTGTTTGCAGACGACATGATACTCTACTTAAAAAACCCTAAAGACTCTACCAAAAAGCTTCTAGAAACAATAGATTCATATAGCAAGGTGTCAGGCTACAAAATCATCCTACAGAAATCAATGGCCTTTTTATACACCAATAATGGTAGGGAAGAGATGGAAGTCAGGAAGTCAATCCTATTCACAATAGTGCCACACAAATTCAAATATCTTGGAGTCAACTTGACCAAAGACATGAATGACCTATACAAAAAATACTATAACGCCTTGCTCAAGAAATAAGAGAAGACACACAGAAATGGAAACACATACCCTGCTCATGGATTGGCAGGATTAACATCAGTAAAATGGCAATACTCCACAAAGCATTATACAGATTTAATGTGATCCCCTTAAAAATACCCATGACATTCTTCAAAGAAGTGAATCAAACACTTATGAAGTTTATTTGGAAGAATAAAGACCCTCGAATAGCTAAAACACTCCTAGGGAAAAGAAAAATGGGAGGCCTTACTTTCCCAACTTTAAACTGTACTACAAAGCAATTGATAATTATCAATACAGTATGGTATTGGAATAAAGACAGACCTCAGATCAGTGGAATAGGCTTGAGTTCTCAGAGAACGTTCCCCAGACATACAGTTACCTAATTTTTGACAAAGGAGCAAGAAATCCTAAATGGAGTAAAGAAAGACTTCAACAAGTGGTGCTGGCAGAACTGGTTAGCCACTTGCAAAAAAAGCGAACATAGACCCCCAGTTAACATCATTTACGAAGGTAAAATTCAAATGGATTAAAGACATTGATATCAGACCGGATACCATAAGGTATATAGAACTACACTTTGGTAAAACACTGCATGACATTGAGACTAAAGGCATCTTCAAGGAGGAAACTGCACTTTCCAAACAAGTGGAAGCAGAGATCAACAGATGGGAATACATTAAACTGAGAAGCTTCTGCACCTCAAAAGAAATAGTGCCCAGGATACATGAGTTACTCACCGAGTGGGAGAAACTAATCACCCAACACCCTTCAGATAAGGGGCTAATATCCAAAATATACAGGGCACTGACAAAATTTTATAAGAAAAAAACATCTAATCTCATCAAAAAATAGGGAGAAGAAATGAACAGAAACTTTGATAAAAAAGAAATACAAATGGCCAAAAGGCACATGAAAAAATGCTCCTTGTCACTAATCACCAGGGAGATGCAAATCAAAACAATGATGAGATACCACCACCTTACACTTCAGTGATTGGCGCACATCACAAAGAATGAGAACAATCAGTGCTGGCAGGAATGTGGAGAGAAAGGAACTCTTATCCACTTCTGGTGGGAATGCCGTCTTGTACAGCCTCTATAAAAAGCGATATGGAGATTCCTTCAAAATCTGGAAATTGAGCTCCCATTCGACCCAGCTATTCCACAAGAATACAATACAAAAACCCCTTCCTCACACCTATATTTATGGCAGCGCTATTCACAGTAGCCAGGCTCTGGAAACAACCAAGATGCACTTTAACAGATGAATGGCTGAAGAAACTGGAACATATACACAACGGGATATTATGCAGCTGTCAGAAGAGATGAAGTCATAAAATTTTCTTATACATGGATGTACATGGAATCTATCATGCTGAGTGAAATAAGTCAGAGAGAGAGACGCAGAATAGTCTCACTCATATATGGGTTTTAAGAAAAATAAGTCATTTTTGTAACAGTCCTCAGAGACAATGCGAGGTGGGCTGGAACTTCCAGCTCACTCCATGAAGCTCACCACAGAGAGTGGTGAGTACAGCTATAGAAATAACTACACAGAGAACTACCATAATCAAGTGAATGAATGAGGGAACTGGAAAGCCTGTCTGGAGCACAGGTGGGGGTAGGGTGGGATGAAGGAAGATTTGAGACATTGATGGTGGGAATGTTGCACAGATGAAGGGGATGTTCTTTACATGACTGAAAGCTAATCACAATCATTTATGTAATCAAGATGTTCAAATAAGGAAGAAAAAAATAAAAATAAAAATTAAATAAATTTTTTCAAGTCACAAGAGAGGATTAAATTGATTTAAAAATATAATGTGCTCTTTTCTGCTGAGCTTGCCTAGACACTCCAAGGACTATAACCTCTCCAGGACCCACATGCGGTAAGATGTCCTCATCCAATGCACATGGGGCCAATTCCTGCCATGTGATTGGTTACCCAGAGACTTATAAAGCATGGCAGCCATGCTCTCTGCCTCTTTTCTGCTGAGCTTGCCTAGACACTCCAAGGACTATAACCTCTCCAGGACCCACACCCAGTAAGATATCCCCACCCAACGCAAATGGGGCCAATTCCTGCCGTGTGATTGGGTGCCCAGAGAATTATAAAGCACGGAGGCCATGCTCTCTGCCTCTTTTCTGCTGAGCTTGCCTAGACACTCTAAAGACTATAACCTCTCCAGGACCCACACCCGGTAAGATGTCCTCAACCAAGGCACGTGGGGCCAATTCCTGCCGTGTGATTGGGTACCCAGAGACTTATAAAGCACGGAGGCCATGCTCTCTGCCTCTTTTCTGCTGAGCTTGCCTAGACACTCGAAGGACTATAACCTCTCCAGGACCCACACTCGGTAAAATGTCCTCACCCAATGCACGTGGGGCCAATTCCTGCCATTTGATTGGGTACCCAGAGACTTATAAAGCACGGCGGCCATGCTCTCTGCCTCTTTTCTGCTGAGCTTGCCTAGACACTCCAAGGACTATAACCTCTCCAGGACACACACCCAAAACGCAGCCGCACTTATCTTGTAAACCTGAATTCCATTTCTGCACATTTTAAGTAGCAATCTACAGCCTTGCCAATGGGGTCATTTTGCAGTACACTCCATAGAAATCAAAATGGCTCCTCTAATAATCTAAAAATTAGGAAACTAATAAGTATCCTCTCAAATTAGAAGTTTAGAGTAGAATTATGGAAAATGTTCAGGGAGCTCAAAAAATTAGCATCGATAGACTTGTCTGGAACAAATTTAAGCATCAAGATTTGTCAACTGAAATTAGAAATTTTCACACTGAACTAACAGATTAGAAAAACTGAGCTTATGCAAGTGTTGCCGGGCACGGGCTTTGGGGAGACTCCATGCTGGAGCCTTTCTCCCTAACCTGGGGAGTGCTGGGAGGTTTGGCAGGCCCCATAGCCTACTCCCTCTTTTTCCCCTGGACTCCAGGTCCTACCTGGGTGCCAACTCAGGTGGCCAGAAGTAGGTTCAGGTGGACTCTTCGTGGTCCTCAGGCTTCCCCCTTCCCTCTGTACTCCGGGGGGAAGTGCATGGGGAGGAGGGCGGGCAGACATCTGGCCTCCGGTTCCCTCTTTGATTCTGGAGACCAGCTCTTGCCAGGTATGGGGTTTGGTGAGGCCCCATACTGTAGCCTTTCCCCCTGGCCTGGGGAGTGCTGGGAGGCTTGGCAGGCCCCCAGCCACCCTTGTCTTTTTCCCCTGACTCCAGGCCTTCCCTGGGTGCCAGCTCAGATGGCCAGAAGTGGGTTCAGGTGGACTCTTAGTGGTCCTCAGGCTTCCATCCTACCTCTCCCTACACTAATGGAAATGTGCTTTGGGAGGAGGGCAGGCTGTTTTAGTAGTGGTTTATGTTGGGACAGTCACTGGAATTTTTTCTCCTTGTTTTCCTATTGATAGTATTGTATGCATATATTTTATATATCCATAACATCCATCTGGTATTGTGACCTTGATACTGCCCTACAAATCTCATTTCTAATATTTTACTGCCTCAGTCCCAACCCTTATTTACCCCCATCTTCCCATGTAGGTGCAGCTCATGACATGAAGCTCACCACATAGAGTTATAAGTGCAGTTAGAGAAATAACTACACTGAAAACTATCATAACAATGTGAATGAATGAGGGAAAAAGAAAGCCTGTCTGAAGTACAGGTGTGGGTGGGCTGGGGAGTAGATAGATCTGGGAAATTGGTGGTGGGAATCCTGCACTGGTGAAGGGGGGGTGTTCTTTACATGACTGTAATCATACAACTACAATTATATTTGTAATCATGGTGTTTAAATAAAGATAATTTATAAAAAAAATATAATGCATTCGAGCCTGAGAGATAGCATGGAGTAGGGCATTTGCCTTGCATGCAGAAGGATGGTGGTTCAAATCCTGGAGTCCCATATGGTCCCCTGAGCCTGCCAGGAGCGATTTCTGAGCATAGAGCCACAAGTAACCCCTGAGTGCTGCCAGCTATGACCCAAAAACCAAATATATATATATATATATATTGCATTCAACAATGTATCATATTATATATATATAATTTTATTAATTAATGTGACTATAAAGAGATATGAAGGAACTCCTAGGAATGACAAAATCATTCTTATTTTTATTGTAGTTTTGCCTTAAGGTAAGCTTGAATTTTGTCAATGGTAAAATCTAAATCTAATTATAAAAATTATTAAAATAATGCTTGTGTACGCCTTTACATCTATTTCTTTTCACAACTACACCTCACAAATGGTACTAGTGTTAGCATTTTTATTGGAAAAATGAAGAAATCAAGGATTGAAGAAGTCAAGCAAAGTATGCAAATAAATCGTCCATTGCAAAGTCCCTAGATTCTCTGGTCAGTGCTAATGGACCAAGCCTGAGAAGGATTTAAGAGCTGGACTCAAAATTAAACCCAGCAAACTCTTCAGGGCTAAAAATGCAAAGAATGTTTAGTTTGTCCTTATATCACCCTGCCCTGAAAAGGCTATACAGGGAAGACTGCACGTAGGCAGAGCTCTAAAACAGAATTTTTCTTTTTTTTTATTATATCTATTGCAGATGGATATTAGACTAATATTGGTATGTTGTACACATATATTTATGCACCTACATCAGCAGCCAGAGGATAGATTCATGGGTTACATTTGAAAAGCTTTCCCAAGTGATATGGGACAGAACACTTAAAGAGAAGGGAAAAAGAAAAAAAAAGTAAAGCTGGAAAGTGTACTGTACAAGATTTTCCTTTTTCATTTCCCCCTTGTTTATTCCTTTTAGGCCAATCATGTTTGGTAAGGGTGAACTAGACTGAGGAAAGGCTTCATAGCTTAACTTGTGTGTGGAGCGTTCTAAACCACAATTACAGTTTTCAAGTCTAAATAACCAAGGGACGTGGTAATGAGCACTGTATGCCCCAGAAATTCTCCTTCTTGGACCATCTTGTATATTTTGATGCACCTATGGGGAGACAAAGACTGTCACATCCCCATTCCCAAAATTATTTTATATAAAATAAGGAAAATCAGTGTAACTACTGACTCCATTTTCATCTGGGAACGGAGTGGCCTCCACCAAGGCAGGGATGCTGGGCAACAGGGCCCCAGTCCCAGGGCCTTCTGATGGGTCTACCATTCCACCCCAGTCCGTGCTCACACAGGTGGGTCTGAGGAGTGGGGAGGATACAATAGTCAGTGACCCCACCCAGAGGGCGGGACCTGGATGGCCTAGGTAGCCTTACCAAAGAGCTTTTCCCTCCTTCTCATCCGTCCATTTTTACCAAACCATGCGGATGCATGACAACTGTTCTCAGTCTATCATTATACCATAATGCTCATAATTATAGGTTGCTTCTAGGAAAGGAAACGGGATGCACAAAACTTGCTGGATAATAGTACACGGTATATATTCCCTATACATTGATCATCATCATATTACATTTTTGCTAGAAAGCTCTTTACCCAATCTATTCCAGGTAGCCTTTCCCCAGTAAAGACTACCTTCACCAAACAGGATTGGACCAGAAAACAGAATCTTTTTTTAAATTTACATATACATCATAGTAGTCATCAGAGGACTGAGTCACTATGAAATTTATTAACCAACGTGGCATCCAGCAGTCTGCAACATATCCTATCTAAAACCAGAATTACTTGTTGTTTTTTTTCTACATAAGCTGTTACTTGGGGCCATACCAACAAAACAAAGATGAGCCCACCATCTCCTAACAACTAGTATGTTGCTTAAACAAGTTATTTCTCTAACCCTCACCTAGTCTCTTGATGACCAAGTGTACCAAATGGATCTTTTGACATCATTTCTTACACAGCTGATATAAGCAGGGATTGCTTGTAACAAGTGTTTTTTTTAATATTTTATTTTTAAATTTAAATGATGTTCATTTGATTGGTTTTATCTGTGTAAGACTTCATTTCTTTTTCCACCATTACAAAGTTGTTCATGACTGAGTTTTAGTCATACAATGTACAACACTCTTCTCCAGTGCACGAAAATGTGCAACTTCCCCCATTCCCCCTGCCCTCTTCCCTACAAGCCTCTATAGCAGACATTTTACTTCTATTTTCTCTCTCTCTCTCCCCCCCCCCCCGTTTTATGTTCCTTTTAAAAACTGTGGCTTGCAGTATTGTCACTGAAGTCACATCATCTTTGAATGTTTTTTTACATGTGGAAATAATTGATCATCATTTTAAAGAATTTAAGCAATTAAATATTTTTAAGGAGAAATTTCTTCCCAATGCTCCTTTTCCAAATAATTATTAACATGAGATAAACATATTCTAGATGTCCTTCTTTATCCTTTTTCAGAGAGGAAGAGAGACGTGTTGATCATTCCTAGTGATATTTATAAAGTCAGGAACTGTGCTAAGCCCTGAGAATACCAAAGGATAGACATTAATGTCTTTCCTTTGTGAATATTATTCTAAAAAGAAAGTGACAAGTGGAGGGAGGGTGGTGAAGATATAAATAGATATTTATGTACAATGTGTAGGGTTTTTCGTTTTGGGGTTTTTGTTTTTTGTTTGTTTGGGCTGTTTTTTTTTTTGTTTGTTTTGTTTTTTTGGTTTTGGTTTTGGGTCACACCCTGCAGCGCTCAGAGGTTACTCCTTACTCTCCACTCAAAAGTCATTCCTTGGGGCCGGAGAGATAGCATGGAGGTAAGGCGTTTGCCTCTCATGCAGGAGGTCATCGGTTCGAATCCCGGCGTCCCATATATGGTCCTCCCGTGCCTGCCAGGAGCAATTTCTGAGCCTGGAGCCAGGAATAACCCCTGAGCACTGCCGGGTGTGACCCAAAAACCACAAAAAAAAAAAAAGTCATTCCTGGCCGGCTTGGAGAATCATAAGAGATGCCAGGAATTGAACCCAGGTCTGTCATGGGTTGGTCACGTGCAAGGCAAACACCCTACCACTGTGCTCTGTCTCTCCGGCCCCTATACAATGTGTAGTTTTATATATAATTTTGAATAAGAGAAATGCTTTGGTGAAATATGAAAGTTACTTAGAAGAGTGAGATGGTGGAAACTATTTGTTATTTGGATCACAAAACTTTACTACATGAGACTCTTTTTTTTAATTAATATGTTTATTTAAGTACAATGATTACAAACACATTTGTAGTTGGGTTTTAGTCATTAAAAAAGTACACTCCCCTTCACAAGTGCAACCTTCCCACAACCAACGTCCCCTTTCCCAACCCCTTTCTGTAATTTAGATAAGTTTTCTATTTCTCTCACTCAGACCATTGTCATGATAGTTGTTGGTGTATTTATTTCTCTAACTGCCCTCACCACTCTTTGTGGTGAGCTTCATATCATGGGCCGGTCCTTCAGCCCTCATCTCTATTGTCTCTGAGTATTATTACCATACTGTTTTTTATTTTTTGTAAATCCCACGGGTGAGTGAAATGAGTCAGAGGGAGAGAGAGATGCACAGAATAGTGTCACCTATGGGTTTCAGTCATAAAAACATAAAAGTCACAAAAAAATCACATGCCCTTCAACAGTGCAGCATACCCACCACCAATTCCCCCAATCATCCTCCTCCACTCCTTGCCTGTATTCAAGACAGGTATTCTTTTCTCACTCATTAACATTATCATGTTAGTTGTTAGTGTAGTTATTTCTCTACCTGCTCTCTCCACTTCATGGTGAGCTTGATATCGTGAACTGGTTTTTCCAGTCCTCATTTCTATTGTGTCTGTGAATTATTATAATAATGTCTTTTATTTTTCTTAAAACCCATAGATGAGTGAGACTATTCAATGTCTATCTCTCTCCCTCTAAATTATTTCATTCAGCATAATAGTTTATATGCCAATTCATATATAGAAAATTTCATGACTTCTCTTCTGATGGCTGCATAATATTCCATTGTGTATATGTACCACAGATTCTTTAGCCATTCATCTGTTGAAGGGCATCTTGGTTGTTTCTGAGCGCTGTAATGAATATAGGTGTGAAGGAAGGCATTTTTGTATTTTTTTTTTGTTCCTAGGGTATATCCCTAGGGATGGTATAGATGGATCATATGGGAGCTCAATTTCCAGTTTTTTTTTAGGGATCTCTATATTGTTTTCCATAAAGTCTGGACTAGACAGCATTTACACCAGCTTTGAATGAGAGTTCTCCTTACATCCCAACAAAAATTTTCCTTGTTTGTTTTTTGTGATGTGTGCCAGTCTCTGTGGCGTGACATGTTTCTTCATTGGTTTTTGTTTTGCGTTTGTTTGATTACTAATGTGGAGCATTTTTATGTGCCTTTTGGCCATTTATTTCTTCTTTGAGAAGGTGTCAGTTTATTTATTCTCCCCAGTTTTAGATGGGGTTAGTTGTTTTTACTTGTTAAGTTCTATCAGTACTTTGTATATTTTGATATTAGCCCTTTATTTGATGGATATTGGGTGAATAGTTTCTCCCATTCTGTGGGTGGCTTTTGTATCCTAGTCACTATTTCCTTTGAGGTACAGAAGCTTCTCAGTTTAACATGGTCCCATCTGTTTATCTCTATTTTCACTTGTTTGGAGTGTGCTGCTTCCTCTTTGAAGATGACTTTAGTTTCAATGTCATGGAGTATTTTACTTATGTATAGTATTTTACTATATGCCTTATTGTTTCAGGTCTGATATCAAGGTCTTTAATTGATTTGGATTTGGCCTTTTTTTTGCATGGGGTTATATGGATGTCTGAGTTCACTTATATGCATGTGGCTGACCGGTTGTCCCAACACCACTTATTAAAGAGGCTTTCCTTGCTCCATTTTGCATTTCTTGCCCCTTTATCAAAGATTAATTGAATGTATGTCTGGAAACAGTCTGAATACCCAAATCTATTCATTGATTTAAAGGTCTGTCTTTATTCAAATACCATGCTGTTTTAATAAGTATTGCTTTGTAATACAATTTAAAATTGTGAAATGTGATGTCTCCCATATTCCTTTTCTCAAGGGTTATCTCTAGATATTCGTGGGTGTTTATTGTTCCAAATTAACTTCAGGAGTATTTGTTTCACTTATTTGAAGAATGTCATTGGTATCCATAGAGGGATTGCATTAAACATGTACAATGCTTTGGAGAGTATTGCCATTTTAATTATATTAATCTTCGTATTCTATGAACGGGGTATATGTCTCCATTTCCAGGTATCCTCTTATTTCTTGAAACAGGGTTTTGTAGTTTTCTTTGCATAAGTCTTTAGTGACACTAATGTGAATGGGATTGTTTTTAATGCCCACTTTTTCTCTATCATTTTGGTGTATAAGAAGACCATTGATTTTGAGTGTCAATTTGTAGCCTGTCACTTTGTCATGTGAATCTATGTTTCTAGATTATTTTTGATAGAGTCTCTAGGATTTTCCAAATATAGTATCATGTCATCTGCAAACAGTGAGAACTTAACTTTTTCATTTTTTTGTCTGATATCTTTATCTTGCCTGATTGCTATGGCAAGAACTTTCAGTACTATGTTGAATAGGATTGGTGAGAGAGGGCAGCCTTGTCTTGTACCAGAATTTAGAGGAAAGGCTTTTAGTTTATCTACATTGAGAATAGTATTTGTCATTGTCTTGTCATAAATGGCCTTCTCTGTTTTGAGAAAAGTTTCTTCTATTCCCATGAGTGTCAGAAAACCTAGTGATATATTGTCTGATGACTGTTAGAGCTCTTTTTTTAATGAAGTAAAAGATACTGATGATAAGTGGATACACTCTAACGTTTAGAAGTACACCCCACTAAAATTAGAAAAGACTCTGGGTAGCTAGATAAGTTTTGGAACTTCTTTTGAGTATAGTGACCTATATTCTTTTTCACTGGTACCCTACTTGACCTTTGATTTAGGATGGTCATTGGCTAAGTGGTGAAAACTAAAAAGCTGACAACCCTCTTCAGGTGGTGATCATGTCTTCCTGAAATTTTACTTTCAGAACTTCACTAACTTGATTGAACATTTTTATGCATATTTTGTTCTACTTTGCTCATGAGACTTTTATCTAAATAAATGAAATTGAACTTGATCTGACACTTTCCTTTATTGCTTATATTCACTTTTCTGGTTCCTTGGACAACTACATTTATTTATCAAGAAGACCCTTAGGATCCTGCCTGACTTAACTGGCTTAGTTCAATTGACAATACCGATTCATATTTCATCACTTCTATAAAATCCTACCTGGATTACATTACTCTTTTTAATCAGTAGTGTACAAGCCTTATCACAGACCAAAGCCGTGTATTGTGTGTAACAACCCCAAACTGTTTCAAGATACATAAAATGGACACGTATTTCTTTAGAATATTTTGTGTTTTTTCTCTGACAGCTATAATTCTTACTAAATGTTTGTCTTATATAGTGACGATTTCTAACCACTTTTCATCTTCCTCTTTTTGAGCTGTTTAACAAGGAATCTTAGAGAAAGAGTCCCCCAGATTAATGCTTATGATTGAACCATAATTGTTCTTATCACCCCCATATGCGCCAAGAATACCACGTGGCATTGCTCCTTTTTTGCATAGGCACATTAAAATGGGAAAATACTATACACATAAATAAGATCCTATCTAATAGAGAATGGTACAGACAAATTTTTTTTTTGTTTTTTTGTTTTTTTTTTTTGTTTTTGTCTTTTTGGCCACACCTGTTAGATGCTCAGGGGTTACTCCTGGCTACGCGCTCAGAAATTGCCCCTGGCTTGGGGGAACCATATGGGACACCGGGGGATCGAACCGTGGTCCTTTCCTTGGCTAACGCTTGTAAGGCAGACACCTTACCTCTAGCGCCACCTCGCCGGCCCCGACAAATCTTATAGTGCAAAGGGACCTTACACCCTGAACATTGACATAACGACCTGGCACAGACCTCAGAAGAAAGGGCATTTCCCTGAACCAGGGAAGCCATCCACAAAACATCCAGGCTAGTCTATAGCATCACCTGGAAGCAATCCTCTACCAAGGAAGACTCTACACTGCTCAGACATTGTCCTGCTCAAAAGAGACTTCCATTAACACTGAGAAGACTTAACAACAACAACGACCTGCTTACAGGACAGGGCTCCCTGCATTGCCCTTTGATTGTGAGGTGAAACCAGAGGACGCTCCACATCCTGACTTCAATGTTGGATATACAGATTCCAGGATCTTTAATACAGAAGCTTGATACCAACAACAGAGATTGTGTGAAAAATATAAGTGTGTTGGCACTACAGACAATGTCTTGGATTGGACGATCTAGCTTGCCTGGAGCCTTAGAGTTGGTCTTGTGCCAGGAAACCTTCAGGGGTCGGGTCTTTTTGTATTTAGGCCAAGGTTAATTTCTTTCCATGTCCCTCCTATTTTGGTGGGCCTATGCAAACAACAATTGCCACTCTAACACCATTTTTGCTATGCTCCTTTGACTCTAATCCTTAAAAAGAACCCAGTTAAGATTTGAGGTTAACTTAAGCTAATATGCATGAATATGGAAATGTAAAAAAATGCTATGCCTGTAATGTTTAAGGAGTTATGTAAGTTTTATGGCTTTAGATTGCCTTGTGTGCTGTTAAGAAATATTATAGTGTGTTACAATCTTAATGTCCTTTGGATGAAATTTCAAAGTTGGGATATCAGCAAGGGGACTTCTGAGAATTATGTTATGTATTGTCCTTCCACTGTAACTTTACCTTGTCCTCTTTCTTTGCATCCTTTTTTTTTATTTTATTCTATTTTTTTAGTTTTTGGGTCACACCCGGCAGTGCTCAGGGGTTACTCCTGGCTGTCTGCTCAGAAATAGCTCCTGGCAGGCATGAGGGACACCGGGATTCGAACCAACCACCTTTGGTCCTGGATTGGCTGCTTGCAAGGCAAACGCTGCTGTGCTATCTCTCCAGGCCCTTTTCTTTGCATCCTTGTTCTCATAATTAAAAATAAAAAAAATTTATAAAAATAAAAAAATAAAAAAAAATTGGGTTTGCCTATAAAAAAAAAAATCCTACCTGGAGTTTCTTCATGACTCTTCCTGTCAGTCTTAGATTCCCCTTCTTCATTTCCTGAATACTCTGTGGATATGTCTATCAAGACATTTCAGTTATTTTTTTTACCATACTCTGAGTTATAGAATCACAGATACTGTCTGTGATTCATCTTAATGCCTTTAACACAGGGGACTATATATATATATAAAATATATATAAAATAAACACATATAAAATAAACACATAACTATATACATGTAATTATATGTATATAGTTACATACATGTAATTATACACATATGGTTATATACATATAATATACACATGTCTATTATAGAGTTGACAGAAACTGTATCTATTGGCTCTATGTGCCAGATATCATAGTGAACTCTGATGATAAAATATATATAGGGAGGGGACAGAGCAATAATATATTTGATAGAGCATTTGCCCTGCATGTGGCCAACCTAGTTTCAATCCCATATAGTCCCCTAAACCCACCAATAATGATTCCTGAGCACAGAGCCAGGAGTCACCCTTGAGATGTGGCCCAAAAAAACAAGATAAAAAGAATAGAGAGATATAATTACTCTTCTCCTTAAACCATAGTCTAGATATAAGTTCAAACCCTCAAGTTTTGAACTATATATATGTATATATATTTATTTAAATACCATGTATCACATAGTTGACATAAATAGATTGTAATACATTTACTTTTAGGTAAAAGGAAAAAATATTTAAATAAAAAAAGAAAGAGGGGCCCAAAGCCATATAACAGCGGTAGGGCATTTGTCTTGCACATGGCTGACCCAGGATGGACCGCAGTTCGATCCCCTGACATCCCATATGGTCTCCCAAGCCAGGAGCGATTTCTGCATGCATAGCCAGGAGTATCCTCTGAGCATCACCAGGTGTGGCCAAAAAACCAAAAAATAATTTTTGTGAAAATTATTGCATCTTGCAATGAAGTCATTAAGTCATTGTCAGATATTTATTAAGCTTTTATTTCTAGTTAGTTGATCATTCTGTTTGAACATTAGGTAGTTTCAATATATATTGATGTATTCATATGGGGATGTGTTCAGATGGAGATGGCAGTACTAAAAAAATCGATGTGCTCAATGGAAATGACAGTAGTAAAAGAAATTGGAGTTGTCCACAGTTGCCAGGAATTACAAGACCCATTGCTGAAATTGCAACTTGTGTGGTGCATGTTTTCAGCTGCCAGACCTTCCTGGAAGATGGGGAGAGTGCCTGTAATTACTCTTAAAAAAAGTTCAAGTAATATCAGCCCAAATACCATCATGTCTCAAGTTTGGTCAGATTGGTGTCTGCAGAGAGCCTTAGAGAAGTTCTGAAGCAAGGAAAATGGTGAAGAATCCATTGTGGGTGACATGTGCAGCTGGTGTAACTTCAGCAGGGTGGGTGCTTTGCACAAGTCTACGCCCCAAATTTCCTTTTTTTTCTATTGTGTAGCCTGTGCATCTATAATTTCTCACAGTTTGGCTTACTATTCTCTTGAAAATAGATTGAGTCTATGAGCTAGTCAAATGTAAACATATAGTGACTACACTCATAGGACATGGTTTCAGTTTCGATGCCTACCAGAAATCAAGAAAAGAGGAGAGGAACACTAACAGCAGCTAAGTAGGTTACCAAGAGAATAAATAATCAAAGGATAACAGAACCATTGTAGGGAAAGAAAATTTTCTTATAGAATATAATATTTATTACTGTGCTCAGCATATAAAAATCTGTTTTGTCTCTAGAAAAGTAGCCTAAGATGTGAAATGTTTTATTGAAAATGTGAAATTAAAGTCTAGAGAACTTTTCTACTTTTCCATCTTAAAAGATGCATTCTTTATTTAGTGCTTCAACAAAAAATTTTAAATCTGACTAAGTCAGACAAGGTATACAAAAAAGCAAAACAAATAGATATTACATCCTTTTATCTAGTGTTTGGCTTAGTAGAAAGAGTTTCCATGGCAGTGGGAAATGAGCATTGATTGGTGAAGGTTGTACATTGTATGACTGTAATTCAATCATGAACAACTTTATCTGTGAAAAAAATTTGTGTTATAAACAACTTTGTAACCATGGTGTTGAAATAAAAAAAAAACCTTAAAAAAGAAAGAAATTCCATTTATCAAATGCCTGTATGATTTACAGATGTCAGAAAATCCATGTATCTAGCATTTAAGTTGTCATTTTTAATGCAAAAGTTTTGATGAATGAGTAGATAAAACAATAGAGTGTCTGAGCTGGAAGGGACTCCAAAATATGGATTACTTGCCAATCTTCCAATTCAAAATTTCCAAACCAAGGTATTTGGACTTTCAGATTAGGGTTTTCCACTGTGCAGTTATTGGAACTTCAAAGTACAAAATGATTAGAGCCAGAAGATAAGTGATGAGCAATATGACTGAGGGTGCAAGGAAAGAAAAGCATTGTTGGTGGGTCCTAAAATTGTCACAGGTCTGACTGGTCTTAAAATAGTCACTGTGTTAACATATAGTCATGCGACTACACATGATCATATTTATCTGTTTGTTCCATTTTGTAAGTTTTCTCTAATGAAAATATGATGCTAGCTATACTTTACTAGATTTGATAATGAGACAATATTTTATTTGATCCTCAGTCATATACAATAAAATGTCATTGTCTCAATTTATAACAAATTTTACTATTAACTTCAAATAATAGAATTTGAATATGAATCTATAAAGTTATTTAGCTTATATGTAGACTGTGTATATTTTAAACTCTATATAATAACATAAAATAATTTATTTAAGTTATTATGCATTACTTTATATAAAATGTAATAAAATTATTTTAGTTAACACATTTGTACTTATATTGCTAAATATCATCAGTTGTCACCGTACTTAGGCAAATTCCTTGAAGTTTGGGCAGGAGAGGTAGCACAGTGGTATGAGTTTGCCTTGCACACCGCTGACCTGTGACAGGCCCTGATTCTATCCCTAGCATCTCATATGGTCCCCCTAGCCTGCCAGTGGCGATTTCTGAGCACAAAGCCAGGAGTAATTATTCTCTGAGCACTTCCAGGTGAGGAGCAAAAGCCAAAAACAAACAAACAAACAACAACCTTAGAGTTATATAAATTCACTTATTAGGGGTCAGAGCAGTAGGGCGTTTGCTTTGCATGTGGCTGACCTAGGATGGACCATGGTTTGATCCCTCAGCGTCTCAATATGGTCCCCCAAGCCAGGAGATATTTCTGAGTGTATAGTCAGAAGTAACCCCTGAGCGTCACAGGTTGTGGCCCAAAAACCAAATAAATAAATAAATAAATAAATAAATAAATAAATAAATAAATAAATAAATAAATGTTTGTATTAATCTTGTAAATAAAAGGTCTTAAAATGTAGAGGAGAAATGTTAAATGTTATTTATTTCAAAATTCTTATTAGTTCATTATCTTATAGAAAACATATTTGAAACTTAGTAACTCATCAAATTCAAAGAGCTTGTAACTTGTGTTGAAAATATCTGTCTATATCATAAGAAAGAAAGAAATATAAAAATCAAATCAGTAATCAGTGTGAGTTGATGACTTGACCTGAGAATAATTAACCTAGAAATATTAATCCTCTTTTTCAAACTCAAAGCCAAGATATTATAACTATAAAAGAGACTCCATATTGGACCAGTGTATGCATGAAACTGTCACTAACACTAATGTAATCATGGCACCTCAATAAAATGATGTAATAAAAGAGACTCCATAAATTTTCCAGTTCCAAAAAAGATCCCTATTGTCTTTATTCAGCTCATGAAAAAAAATGTCATTGGCAATAAAATGCCATGTTATTACCTTTGTAATTATGATCCCACTATGAATTAGCTTGAATTATTTTTCTGTTGATGGAAAATATAATCATAAAATATGGACTGACTGACTTTTTATAAAGAACCTATGTTATAAACAATAATCTTTTTACAAAGAACCTATGTTTATAAATTTTATTCATTTTGAGGATGATAATTTATTCTCTTTGCCTTATTTCTGTTCCATTGGTAATATACTATCAATTGGCTACACCTCCAATAATGAACTTGCCAGGTCATAAAATGTGAATATAATTATTTCTAAAAGAAATTGTTAAATCTTTCCAAAATCATTACCAGCAGTGCTGGGGGTTACAATTACTTCATACACATTTTAGACATATTCCATATTTTTAATTTATTTATGTTGATGCTTATATTGATTATTCCTGGTACATTTTTGCATATTTTAGGTGCCTGAGATAATAAACATCTTTTAAATTCTTTTGATCATTTGACAATTCTCTGCTGAAAGGAGATTATTAAAGATTTTACAGACTTTAATATTTTATGAGTTATTACATAAAACGTACATTATGGAATTAGTTTCTATATACTTGTTGGATATATAGAAGTATATCTAATATATGTGTATAGAGCAAAACCTATTTTCCACACTGTATATAACATTCTGTCTTCATTGTTACATTATTTGTAGACATAAGTACTTAGCATAGTGTCAATATCTTCTACTGTATTAATATTTTCAATATTAATGTTGTTTATGTTTTATTATTGTTTTCTGCTGTTAAGATAATTTTACTTATTTCAAATTTAGTAAAGTATATTTAAGTTCTATGAATATTTTTTATATGAAGGTAAATATTTCTTGCTTTAAAAGTAATGTATGAGGTACAGAAAAATCACGGGGAAGACTTCAATAGCAATCTCACTATCCGAAAGAGAATCTATACCATTTTTCTTTTTTCATATTTTTCTGTGTATACATGTATGCATTCTACATAATGAGGATCATGGTGTATTTTGTGTGTGTTTACATCATTCTCCTATTTCTGATGTATTATCCTTTCAAAACCTCTTCTCATATTTTCACAATCATAGTGTATTTCTTTATTTTTAGGACTATTTCTAAAGACTTACTCCTGGATCTGAGCTCAAGAATCACTTTTGATATGTACAGGGGACCATATGGGGTACTGGGTATTAAATCTAAACAGGCTATTTTCAAGACAAGCACATCACCTCCTGCACCATCTCTTAGGCCATAGGGGTAGGCAGAGGAGCAGGAAACTGGAGATATTGGTATAAGGAAGTGCACAATATCAACGTTGAAACATTGTAAAACACAATCATGAATAATTTTGTAATTCACAATGAGTAAATTTTAAGTTAATAAACCAAACAAAAAGATAAATGAAAAGAGTATGTTTCAACAGTAATATAAAATTGTCCTCTTCCCTGTGCACTTGCCAATACCAAGAAAATAGCCCCTTAGCAAATGTGATCCCAAACTGATGACTTATTTTAACTTACATTTTATTGATTTTTAAAGGTTAGCTATATTACTATTGCTTATTTATAGCCTGAATTTCTTTTTATTTCCTTTATTTCATTGTTTTGGTGTAATGCTGAGGGTCACACTTTCATGTGCCATATTTTTCGTACCATAAGACACACATGTTTTCCATCAAAAGAAGAGGGAAAATGTCTTTATGTTTTATGGATAGAATGCTACCTGGAGCTGAAGCCTGAGTATAGGAAGTTTGTTTTTAATATATATTAACAAAAAAGTATTTAAAATATTTATTTAAATTTTCTGATGTAAAAAAAGTTACGTAAATGTATTTAATCAGCTGTGGACTGGTGTATTGTAAATATACTTCAGCCTCGCAGGCTGGCTGTTCCCTACCACCATCTCCTGAAGTCTCTTGTTTTCATCATCTAAAAACTATGTGCATCTTATGGTCATGTGCATCTTATAGAGCAAAAAATACGGTATGTGGTACTGTTATTCTTGTGGTATCCTTGGTTGTGGCACTGAAAAACAAACTGGTAGAGCCCAGAATCCTTCTTGATAATATGGGCTGTGCCAGGTATAAGGTTCATGACTTCAGGCAAGCAAGACAAGTGCTGTAACAGTCAGCCACATCCCTAAGCCCCTCATGTGTTTAGCGATTTATAATCATATATTTCCTTCATCAGTTATTTTGGGGGTCACACTCAGAAGTGCTAAGGTTATTACTGAGCTCTTCACTCAGGAATCATTCTTGGTAAACTCAGTGGGTGAGCATATTGGTTGCTGGGGATTGAATCTGGGTCAGCTACATTAGAGGCAAGAGCTCCAGGCTCTTCTTCATCAGTCTTTTAGAGTTTCAATTGGTTTTTTCATAATTTTAACTAACTAGAATAATAATATACATTCCTCTGTATATAGTTAAATACAAAGAACAAGAACTTTAAAAATAAGAATTGAGACCACAAGCATAACTAAAGAGATTTATTACTTTGTGGAAAATATTTTAGCTATTGTAACATTTTAAAAATCACAACAATAATTTTTGTTTAAAGAATTTTCTAGTTCACTGAACGACCTGCAGCTACTAATTTTGTTTCCATAAGATATGAATAGCTCTTAGTTTTTGGTGGAAATGTTATCAGGATAACATTTAGTTATCAGGAAGGTTAGTTGATGGGATGTCCTTATGTTCTTAGTTTCATCTTGTGGGCCAGTCATGCAGTTGGCAGTCTGCCTGTAGCATGGAATTGAAGGCAGTTCTGTGACTAATTCAACAGTTCTACTTGTCACTTGGATAGAGAGGAGGAGGGACAAAAAGCAGAGAGTGCCAACCAGTGATCATATTTTTTGTACCTATATTAGACACTTTAAATTTTATAATTGTCATCAATGATTTAAAGGATGCAGGGTTAGTAAGGATAATGTAGTAAATCGTTTAGCACAAGGGGACAAATTTTGAAATAAGAAACCCATTTAATATTACTAAAAACACAATAGAAAATATGTGGACATGTCTTCAGCTATTTAATGAGATCTATATTTGTCACTGGATTTAAGTATATAGCTGTCTACTTTGTCTAAGTAGTTTTAAGAAATTCTCTCCTAGTAAGCCAGTCTCTTCCTGAAACCCAAGATGTCATTATTTTGTTATATGATGACAGTTACTAAATTGTTTCTGTCAGTTAATGTGCCATTAGTGGAACTGCTTAATAAAGGTGAGCTTTCTAAGTTGAAGAGGGCGTATTTTTTATCAGGATATTCTTTTTTCAGCAGTTCCTGGCTGCTTCTCAACCATGAGGTGACAAGAAGCCATTTGGAGACACAGGTTCTAACCTCGATAATTAAGATTTGCTTTTGAACATCTTTATGCCTTTGAGATGTTGCCAGGGACAGTAGCTTTGAAGAGTCAGGTAAGATGCTAACAGCCTGCTTTGAAATTCTAAAGGGCGAGGAGAATAAGGTGAGATGCAGCAGATAATTTAGCAGAGACAAAATGTTCCTAGACTTTAACTACAAGCAGCAGATAATTTAACAGAGCAAATGCCCACTGGCCAGTTGGAATCGTTATTATTAAAGCCAGTGCAATCAGAGCTTTCCTTTATTAATCATTTAATTTGAGCTTGTTCTTAGACTGTTTCTCACTAAACTTCAGCTCAGACTTTTAGTTGTTTCATCGTGATCATCATCAGAGTTAAAGCTACAACTATTTTGAGCAAACGAACCTCAAAAATAGTAGTTACTATAATTTGTATTCTTACATTTAGGGATCTATACCAATTTGAATTTATCGTCTCACTTAGGTACTTAATCTATACTTCACAGATGATTAAAAAGAGCTCATGAAAGTGAAGTGAGCCTGCTGAACATCATATGCCACAACTAATGACTCTCAAATTTAAATCTAGCATTGCCAAAAAATAGAGGGCACTTGCTCAGCAGAGATGTGATATAGCCATTGTTGCCTCTGCTCTGATTTCTTCTTTATAATACTTATGACTTCAGGATCCCTTCATGGGTACTTGTTACAGTAAGAAAATGATGAATGTTCAAAATACCCACATACCTAAAATGAAGTACCACATTCAAACTGGGCCAGCTCCATATATTCACTCTTTTCTGGAATTAAGTGTAAACCAAGTCATGAAATATCATGTGTACACTGGCCCATGCAGCAGAAAGCTGACCATCTCAGGAGGAAAGGGTGGGTCAAGTCCTTGCCCTGCTAAAGCCATTCCTGCTACCTCCATCACCTAGAATCACCATTTTTCAAAAAAAAATAAATAAATAACCAATTACCTTTGGCAACACCAATCTGACCAAACTCGGTTACACCAGTATTTGAGCTGATATCATCAGGGCTTCTTGGAACCAGTGCAGGCACTCTCGCCCTGTATCTTCCTTCTTCCAGGAGGCCTACCACCTAACTATAGCATCTAAAAGTCACAGTATCTGTAATAGTGCTATGAATTCTTGGACAAATTCATTTAATTGATGCTGTCATAAGTCACACCAATTTAATAAAATGAACAGATAACAAGAGCTTATGTAACTCTGCCATTGCATTAATGACTTCATTGGACATATAATTTTCACAAATATGCTTGCAACTGTATTTTTTCTTTCTTTGTTTTTATTTTAAACTTTCTTCTCTTCCTTTTTCTTTTTAATATTGTTCTTTCTAATTTTTTCAATGACTTTGCTTTCACTTATCTAGAAAACATGTATTATGGTCAACTATGTGAAGCATTTTCTTTAAAAGACTAAAATAAAAAGTCCACAAACCAAATCAATGGAGTATGTAGCTATGTTTTGTTACATGACAAAAAAATTAAGCTAATAAGTGGAAATAAGGGATAGGAAGATTATCCTATATTATCATAATTATGTGATCACAAGGAGAGGCAAACAAAGAGGAATCAGAGACATAATGAGTAAATAAGATTAGAGTGAATCCATGTGAAATATGAAATCTATGTGAAATGACTCAGCTGTTAGTCCATGTGAAATTATTCAACTGTTTATTGCTAATGCTGAAGATATACAGAGAAGCCAAAACCCAAGGAATAAAAGTAGCTTGTAGAAACTGGAAAATACAAGAAAATGGATTATTTTTATGAAAGCTAATTTTATGTGTAAATTTTAATTGGGCTATATGGTATCTCGATTAAATATAATTTTGGGGTATATTGAGAATACTGCCAGATTAAATTAATATTTGACTTTATGGACACAATAAAGTCAGTGGCCCTCTTAAAGTAGATAGGCATCATCTCATTCACATTGGTGGATAAAAATCAGAATTAAAAAAAGTTTTTCCCCTTTTCTTTCTTTCTTTTTCTTTCTTTCTTCTTTCTTTCTTTCTTTCTTTCTTTCTTTCTCTTTCTTTCTTCTTTCTTTCTTTCTTTCTTTCTTTCTTTCTTTTTTTTTTTTTTTTTCTTTCTTTCTTTCTTTTTCTTTCTTTCTTTCTTCTTTCTTCTTTCTTTCTTTCTTTCTTTCTTTCTTCTTCTTTCTTTCTTTCTTTCTCTTTCTTTGTTTTCTTTCTTCTTCTTTCTTTCTCTTTCTTTCTTTCTTCTTTCTTTCTATTTCTTTCTTTCTTCTTTCTTTCTTTCTTTCTTTCTTTCTTTCTTTCTTTCTTTCTTTCTTTCTTTCTTTCTTTCTTTTTCTTCTTTTCTTTCTTTCTCTTCCTTCCTTCCTTCCTTCTTCCTTCCTTCCTTCCTTCCTTCCTTCCTTCTTTCTTTCTTTCTTCTCTTTCTTTCTTTTTTCTTTCTTTCTTTCTTTCTTTCTTTCTTTCTTTCTTTCTTTCTTTCTTCTTTCTTTCTTCTTTCTTTCTTTCTTTCTCTCTCTCTCTCTCTCTCTCTCTCTCTCTCCTCTCCTCCCCTCCCTCCCTCCCCCCTCCCTCCCTCCCTCCCTCCTTCCCTCCCTCCCTTTCTTTCTTTTTTCTTCTCTTTTCTTATCTTTATCTTTCTTTCTTTCTTATCTTTTCTATTCTTTCTTTCTTCTTCTTTCTTCTTTCTTTCATTTATTAATTTTTTTTGGTTTTTTTGGGCCACACCCGTTGATGCCTCAGAGGTTACTCTTGGCTAAGTGCTCAGAAAATTGCCCCTGGCTTGGGGGAACATATGGACGCCAGGTGATCAAACCACGAACCTTCCTTGTCTAGCGCTTGCAAGGCAGACACCTTATCTCTAGTGCCACCTCGCCAGCCCCTCCCTTTATTTAAAATAGAACACCACATTGGGATTTAAATTAGAACAATACACCATTTACTCCCCTGGTTCTCATACTTTAGAATTAGATTTAATATAATAGTACATTACTACGGTTTTTCAGTGAGTTTGTCAGACTTCATAGCTTCTACAATGGAGTTGTTTATGATAATTTTTTTTAAATATGGAACGCTTCAACGAATTTGTGTGTCATCCTTGGCGCAGGGCCATGCTAATCTTCTCTGTATCGTTCCAATTTTAGTATATGAGCTGCCAAAGCGAGCTGTTTATGATAATTTTTAAACTAAATTTATATATATGTATATATAGTATACATAGTATATATGTATGCAATAGAGTATATAATATGTTAATAGTAAGTTTGCACAAAATAAAATGTATGCATGAATATTCCTATGCATGTATTTCTATTTTCTATTGTTCACTGATTATGTTTCCCTAGAGAGTATTATATATGTATAATACAATCACAAGAGAAATACAACCCTTTCCATTTTTTTCTCATAATTTTCCTTATTTTTTAATATTTACCATTTTTATTGAGGTACTGACATTATAACATTATTTAACAGGTCGTGATGTTTTTATTTCCAATTTTTATTATAACACTGTGATTTTTCCAAGTTGTTCACAATACAGGCATTACAAGCATTAAACATGGTTATCCCTTTATGAGTATCCTCTGTTACCCTCCGACTAGCATAAACTGTCTCCATGCAGGCACAAACAAATGTACTTCATATTGCTGTTACAACATAAAGGCAACTCGAATTATACAATCTTAGTTTGTGATCTCTCCATGGTATTATGAAAGTCAATATCTAAAGATTTTACTGGCCATGGTTTGGTGCTAGCTGAGCCTTCTGTACCACTGTAGGCTCACAGAGGGAGGTAGAGTTACTAATGAAACTTTCACATCAAATTTTCTGCTATACTACTGGGCTGACACTAAAGGATATTAAGATGCTGTGTCTGCACATTCCTGGGTTTATACATTTAAAACAAATTAGATGACTTGGAAGTTTAATAAGGTTAAGTAGTGGAGCTAAGACCTTTCTGTCTTTTAGGGTGTCAGGATTAGGTGTTGGTTTGATGAAGTTCATACACAAAGAAAATCTTTCTACCCTCCTTTTTTTAAAGCCACAGAGATATAATACCCGAATGGACTACCTGCCTTGCACGCAAATGACCCAGGTTAGATCCTTGGAATCTCATATGCTTCACCAGTACCACCAGGAATAATCTCTGTGCACAGAGCCAGAGATAAACACAAAGGACCACTGGGTGTGGCCCAAAAATAAACAAATAAAATGAAAAAGCTCTTCTGCTCATTTTTCTCTCATCTGACTCAATTTTCTTTCCCAGAGGGCAGTCCAAAGTGTATGCAGCCTTTCAGACAATTCTATGTGTATCTAAACATGCACAATTTTATGCATGTATACTCACGCACACACTTTTATTCAGTGGATTGTTAATATTTAAATTGCTTTGCAAACTTGCTTTAACCACTTACCATGCTGTATTTTTTGCTTCACGGTACATCTTTATGTTCACTGATATAATTCTTAGTAGATTTGACTCCTATTGGGGGGCGGGGTGGGGGATCATCTCATGTACCTTCAAGGAAAGCTGTAACCTATAACTATCTTCTACTCCCTGTGGATAATGGCTCTGGAAACCTAGACACAGTACCTGTAAGCCCCCAGGCAAATCAAGGAAGCCTTCAAAGGCCCACAGAGTCATGCCCCTAGCCTTTTCAGTGTGAGTGATCCTTCCCATGCATGTCCTGAGATTGCCTTTTCAATTCTTGATTTCAGCCTAAGACCCATCTTGAATTTCTGACCTGTTACATTGAACGTTAATAAGTGTACTTCTTAAAATTTATTAAATTTATGAAAATTTGCTGTAGTGGTCATAAGAAATGATTAAATTTGTTGGTAGCTGAACAATCATGCAGCTAACTACAGCTGTAAAGACAGAGAAGAGTTATTCTTACTCATGAAGTTAGCTTATCATGTTGTCAGGGATAAGCACATGCGAGCATATAAAAAAAACAAGGACATAAAGAGGGAGTAAGACTTTCAGGCACATAAGACATCTATGATGAAGGATAACAATAATAATAGAATATATAATATATTAATAACACACATCATATTAATTATTAATACAATCATTAATGATTAATATATTAACCATTGATCATTATTTATTACTTTATTATTAAATTATTATTCATTATTAATATGTATAATTACTGGTTAATTCATTTATTGCTTATTATTAATTATTAATCAATATATTAATCATTATATTATTAGTATATATTATGCATGTTATATAGTATACATACATTATATACATTATATTACATTATATATTATATATATTTTATTAATTTTTTATTTTTAATTATGACAACAAAGATGCAAAGAAAGAGGACAAGGTAAAGTTACAATGAAAGGACAATCACCATAAACAAAATTCTCAGTAGTCCCATTGCTGATATCTTAATTTTGAACTTTCAGTCAAAGAACATTAAGAAAAATAAAAACAGAACTCACGTATAATTACTTTGTTCCTCAGGTCCCCAGATTGTAGTACCTAATATTTCTTAGCAGCACACAAAGCAATCTAAAGCCATAACACTTATGTAACTCTTTAAACATTGAAGGCAAAGTACTTTTTACATTTCCATGCACATGATATTATTTAAGTTAACCTCAAGAGTTTAAGTGGGTTGTTTTTCTTAAGGATTAGAGTCAAAGGAGTACAGTACAAATGGTATTAGAGTGGCAATTATTGTTTGTATAGGCTCAACAAAATATGAGGGACATGGAAAGGAAAAGCCTTGGCCTAAATACAAGGAGACCCTACCCCTGAGGTTTCTTGACATAAGACTAACTCTAAGCTCCAGACAAACTAGGTTGTCCAATCCAGGCCATTGTCTGTAGTGCCAATACTTTTATTTTTCACACAGTCTCTGTTGTTGGTATCATGTTTCTGTATTAAAGATCCTGGGATCGATCTGCATATCCTACATTGCAGTCAGGATGGTACAGAGTGTCCTCTCGTTTCACCTCACAATTAAAGGGCAATGCAGAGAACCCTGTCCTGTAAGCAGGTCGTTGTTATTGTCAAGTCTTCTTAGTGTTAAGGGAAGTCTCTTTTGAGCAGGTCAATGTCAGAGCAGTGGTAGTGTCTTCCCTGGTAGAGGATTGCTTCCAGGTGTTGTTATAAAAAAACCTTGAATGTTTCGTAGTAGATAGCTTCCCTTTTTCAGGGGTGAATGGAGGATGCCCATTCTTTTTTTTTTTTTTTTTTGGTTTTGGGTCACACCTGGCAGTGCTCAGGGGTTACTCCTGGCAGGCACGGGGGACCACATGGGACACCGGGATTCAAACCAACAACCTTTGGTTCTGGATCAGCTGCTTGCAAAGCAAACGCCGCTGTACTATCTCTCCGGGCCCTGAGGATGCCCATTCTTCTGAGGCCTGTGCCAGGTCATTATATCAATGTTCAGGGTGTAAGGTCTCATTGCACTACGAGATTTGTGTGTTCCAATCTCTATTAGATAAGAACTTATTTGTATGTAAAGTATTTTCCCATTTTAATGTGCCTATGCAAACAAGGAACAATGCTACGTGATGTTATCGGTGCATATGGGGCCATAAGAACAAGTCCAACAATCACCATGACATGGTTCAATCATAAGCATTAAACTGAGGGACTCTTCCACTAAAATTCCTTATTGAACAACTCACAAAGAAAAGACAAGATAAATAGTGGGTAGAATCCTCACGGTAAAAGAATATTTAGAAAGTGTTATAGTTGTTAAGAAAATACACATAAAATATTCAAAAGACATATGTGTCCATTTTATGTCTTTTGAAATAGTTGGGAGTTGTTAAATCCAATGCACGACTTTGGTCTGTGATTAGGACTGTGTAGTACTGAAGTTAAGGGTAAATGTGGGGTACTGATGGTTGGGGGTGAGAGAGTTAAGGAGTAATAATGAGCTTTGTAGGGGTGTGTGAAAGGGAAGAATCTGTTGAGGCAGGAGGTCTGTCTCGGTGCCTAACAAGTTAAAGAACTGAGGGTAAACAGAGTTAATTAAGGGGAAAATAACAAATCTAGATTGGGAGATGAGGGAGTGGAAGGAACTCTGGTGTGGGGGAGGGGAAATCTATCAGATGGGCTATATACATTGTATAGATGAGTTGTTTATGGATTAGGCTTGGCAGTCAGAGAGGACCACTGTATAGGAAGTCACATCTACATATACACTGATTTTAGAGACCTATTTGAATATTATCTTCCAAATCTCGGGAATTCCATATTTTTCCTAAAAACAGTCAAGAATTAAGAATATTTTTGGGTGTTGTTAAAATGTATATGTCTTGCGCCTGCACACTTTTGAAAATGAATACTAGTAAGTAAAGAACTCCTGAATGGGGTCCAGTATGCATAGGAGAGGAATTTCTCTCCCCCCACTCACCCCCATTGCCCGATTTACCAGGCGTGGCCCTGAAGACCAGTCTGGCGATGGGGGGGGGGGAAATCTAAGTCCACCTGGAATAAGTGGTCAGCCGCAGGAGGCCTATGGCTAGCTATCCTGCCCAGAGCCCACCCCAACATACCAGCTGAAGAGAAACAGAAGCCTATATTATAAATTTTTTATTTTGAGGCCACACCCAGTGACACTCAGGGGTTACTACTGGCTATGCGCTCAGAAAATCACTCCTGGATTGGAGGCCATATGGGAAGCTGGGTTGATCCAACGCAATCTGTCCTAGGTCAGATGCATGCAAGGCAAATGCCCTACACTGTGCCCACCTGGCTCCAGGCCCATTAATAAGAATATTTATTATGATATCTAATTTTTAAAGTATTGATGTTTTTATTCTTGATATTGGATTTTAATATCTATATTTTGATATATATTTTTGATATCACTGACAGTAATCAATTACTATACAATTATTAATCTGTTCAGCATTAAAATTATTCCCAAATTTAATATAATGTACTTCTAATTATACTCAAGGTCCTTCTCTTATTTATAAATTTATATGTTAATATATAAGTACATGTACTCCTATATAGTAGATACATATGTACACAGAGGATTGTTCAGCATAAATTATGTCTTTAGAGATAGATTCTCAAATCTATCAGAGAGATTTACATACGATTTTCAGTTTTGTCTTTAATACCCAAATGAGGCAAGGTGAATTACTTCTACTCAATGAAATCCAACCCCTTTTGTTTATAAAATAAAAAACTTCAAATAGTGGATTAAGGTGTTAATAAGATTGCTATGTACAATATATAGAGTTATGGTAAGTGGAAATCATAAAATCTGTGATGTTATTCAGTAAACTGCAGTTATTGATGAAATTCCTGACACAATTTCTAATAAACAATTTTGTCTTTTCTCATGCATGGAGGAGAGTCATACAATTAGTACAGCCAATTTTAAAGCTATTTAGGGCCAAATAGGTGTTGAGTTTTTAAGGAGATCTGTGGATCCAGGTTTTTCTTTCCCTTCAAGTCTGCTTTTGTCTCTGTGCTGGGACTGTAAACCTGGGTTGGTTCTACTGTGCATGGATAATAATCTTAGCCTCAGAGAATTGGAAGTTTTAGAGTTGAAGGAGATGAACATAAAGATTTTGGAGGCTTAAATTTTTTTATTCTATTTTTATTTAAGCACCATTACTACATGATTTTAGTATAAAAAAAGAACACTCCCTTTGGGTTTCAGTTATACAAAAAAACAAAAAACAAAAAACACCCCCTTTCACCAGTGGCAACATTCCCACACCAATACTCCCCAACTGAGAGATCTCTTCAGGTTTACTAGGATGGAAGCAAAGGCAAGACGGCATCATAATTCTGTCTCTGAGCCTGATGTCTAAAAAGTAAGATTTTTGCCAGTTCATGGTTACCCTTTCCTGTTAGACTTAATTGTGGTGATTTTTACAGAGAAGTTAACTATATGTAAATGATACCCAACAATTAGCTGGAAACAAAGGCTTTGCCTCATCTTCCTCTTTACTGTAACCTCTTCCTTTGATATGTAAAAGCCTCCTGTAACTTACTCCACCCTGCCCAGACTGCTGAGTTGGGTATTTGTTTAAAAGAAAGGCAGTCTGACTCTGGGCTGAGAGATTAATACCAGGCTCTCTCCCTGAGTGACTTGGCTCATTAATTCTTTGCCCACTAACCTGCTTCTTCATACCCATCCACATAGAATTTAGAAATAAGTTGCCTGGGGGTGGTTTCACAAACCGTGGATTTTATTTTACAACTATAAATATGCTTCTCATTTTATTTAAATGTAACTCTTTAAATAAGCAGAGTAAAAAAATAGAATTTTTACAGGTCTCTAAAGGGTTAGAAATTTTTGGTTAACGTATGAAACAATTCACCCTTTCTTTTTTTCTCTCTTTGAAAAGTTCTATCATCAAACGAGGTCTTTCCCTGGTTGAATATAATAAGCAATCCTCTCCCCCACCCTTGGTTTTCTCTAGATGATTTCTCATTGTGTTATTCAGACAGCTCCTTTTTCTAATAAAAGTCAAGAATCCTTATTTTCTGATGTCCTTTCCTCAGTTTGAAGATGCGCTGCAGTATACTTAATGAACTTTTTTCATGTAAGCACCCAACTGCTCAAGTAATTTGAAGAGTAGATATCAGTATAGGTACAATGTTAAAAGGAACCAAGATTTCACAAATTCTCCTTTAATACCCCCATTTTAGGTGCAGGGTCCGGAAAAACCCGATTTCCAGCTGCCTGGCGCAGAGTAATGAAAAAAGACTCTATGCCCAGCAATAATGGAAGCGAGTTCCATTTATTATCTGACCAGGTCAGGGTCCAAAGCGTACCTGTGGCAGAGTAGAGGTTTGTGGACCCCTAAACCTTAAACCCAGTCTCTTTTTATACAGAATTTAGACAGGCTGATTCATTCTTATCATCAAAGCACAATCTTAAAAGAAACAGGAGATGAGCACATGACGTAGGAGAACTGCGCCCCAGGATTGTGAGATAAAGGTGATTTCAAAGTTCAAGATTTTAGGGCGGGTGGGCCACACCGGAGCGAAGGGAGGCGGGGGGGGGGGGGGCAGGGTCACAGTATTTTCAAATCTCAAGGGCGGGTGGGTCACACAGGGGCTCGTTAAAGCTGCAGGAAAGAAGGAGGCTGGCAGGCAGGTTCTGTAACTTGGCAGATAAGAAATATGCAGGCAGGCAGTTAAAGAAAAACAACTTATGATTAGTTGAAATGAAATGGGAGAGAAAAACAACTTATTGGCTGGAGTTAACAAGTTCATACTATTTTAAAGCTTTCATTAAAAGTATGTTTTTCACTTCTTTTCAAGGGGAGAATTTGTTCTCCCCTAAGAAACAGTACTTACATCTTAAAGAAGTATGTTTCACATCAGATTTTTTTTCTGTTACCATGCAAATTTATTATTTATATTGATTTATATTATTTATATTGATATAACACTGATACTTTTAAGAGAAATCCAGTTACTGAACTAAGTTCTTCCTTAGTTGGAAATTTCCTTCCCTTTCTCTTTCCCAATAAAAATTTCTATTTAATGAGAGAGAGAGAGAAGAGAGAGAGAGAGAGAGATGAGAGAGAAGAGAGAGAGAGAGAGAGAGAGAGATGAGAGAGAGAGAGAGATGAAGAGAGAGAGAGAGAGAGAGAATACAGAGATTAGAGAGAAATCCAGTTCATTCTCAAGTCTGGTCTTAATGTTTATTAAGTAGTTTTATTTAACATTTTTTATTTCTTTCTGATCTCTCTTCACAAAAGAATGAAAACACACATTTATGTGGTTCCCTATAACTTTTCTATTTTTTCTTAGTTCCTATTTTTATTTTTCCCCTTTGGGTCACACCCAACAATGATCTAAGATTATCCTAGCTCTACATTGAAAAATCACTCACTAATGGGCTCAGAAGACAATATGGGGTACTGATGTACTGGATTAGTTGCATGCAAGTTAAGTGCCCTACTTGCTGTTCTATTAGCTCCATCCCCCCCAGTCATTATTTTATTTTTAATACTCAATTTTAACTTTACTTGTTTTTCCTTCTCTATCATTTTTTGTTTTTTATTTATTTATTTTGTTATTCTTTCTGTGGTATATAGTGTTCACCAAGAGTCATACACTTAGTTGCAGAACATTGTCTGAGATTAATTCTTGTTTTGTAAGGGACAAGGGTATTTGGATGTACTGACAGATGGTACTCAGAGATTATTCCGGCTCTGTGCTTTATTTAGTTCCCGGATGGAACAAAATTTATTTATATGTAAGGCAAGCACTTTAGCTCTGCTACTATCTCCCTGCTCCATGCATTAGTGATACATGCACAATTGAAAGTTCTATACCTTGTTGTGGTTGCTGAGGATACTCAGCAGATTACTCCTGGCTCTGCTCTCAGAAATTGCTCCTGGCAGGCTTGGGGGACCATATGGGATACTGAGGATCAAACTCGGATCCACCCTGAGTTGGCCACTTGCAAAGAAAACACCCCTACTGCTGTGCTATCAAACTGGTCCCAGAATCATACACTTCTGTCTTGCCGATATTTTAATGAAAATTAAATTAAATAATGAATCCCAATGAAATGTAAAGAGATGATGAGGCGCCTGAGAGATTTTTGAAGCAAGTTACTTGTAATGCTTTGCTTTAACCTTAATTTTCTCAGGAAAAAAAAGGACATCCTGAGAAAAGATCTAAAATAATATCAATAGTTAAATACTAGATATCTCTGAAAATGCCAACCAGATTAAACAACTGAGAAAAGTAACCAAAGAAGAGACATGTTGAAAAGATAAGAGCTAAGTGGCCCAAACACCTTATAAAACATGTAATTGATCTGGTGTATGAAGGGTACACATGTACTCTAGTGCTAGGATTTAGAGGAGAAGGAATATTTGTTAGAATAAAAAGAACAACTAAGGCATAACACAAGAAACCTGCTATAATATTATGAAAGAGCTCGGGAAACTTTTTAAAGATTCTTTGTCCATTTCACAGCAAAGAACATCTGTACTATCCTGAAAAATTGATGGTGTTCAGATAATAGAAGTACTGACCTAAGGGATAGAGGAAAGATGTGATATTACTGAGACTATGGGCCAGAAAACAGGCAGAACTGAGTCTGTAAACATAGCTTTAGTTGTAAAAGTACCTGTCATTGTATGTAGTAGATGGAGATGTGAACTTTTTTTCACAAGCAGAATCTAGCAAATAAACAGAAACTTTCCAAATAAAAAGAATATCTTTTATCTTACAAGATGTAGGTATGTATGTTTGATGCAACTTTAATAGTTTAATAATTGTTATAGTTACATGTGAATTGTCTTGTTTCATAATAAGGGGAGTGACAGCATTCTATGTTCATTTATAAAAGTGTCACTCAAGGAGGTAGAATAGAAGATAACCCCAAAGGGGAGAAAGAGGAAAAAAAGGAACTATTAAGGTCACATAGAAATTGTGATTTATCAAAGTTTAAGAGTTTGAGAAGAGTTCTTTGGGAACTGGGGCAGTGTTTAGGGTGCTAAGGAATCAAATCGTAGAGATATTCTTTCAAATGGACTTGACAATTCAGTGTCAGAGCCTTAAGCATTACACAGACTCACAGTGCAGAAGACTACCTAGGCCAAACCGACCAGTGTTCTGGGACCCCCACCAGTGCTCAGAGATATACCAAGAGGTGAGTCATGCAGTGTTGAGAATTAAATCAGGATCACTGCATGTGAAGTGTCTGTTCCTAACACAGTGTATCTTCCTGACTCCTTGAGAAAAAATTTTGGGGGAGAGAATTGATCAGAATTGATGATAGGAAGAGACAAAGAGATTTAAGAAACCCTCCATATAACTCTAGAGCAACAGCTCTATTGTGGGGTTCATTTCCAAGATGCAGAAACTACTAGTTTATTGATGGACCCTCAATTAGCTTCTAAAACTTAAACAGGTACATGTGCAGAACATGAGATAAAGACCTACATATGAATAGTTATAAAATGCAGGGAGAAAGGGACTCTCAGTCACTGATGGAATGCCAACTAGTCCATTTTTTTAGAAAACAATATGGATATTTCTCAAAAAAAAAAAAACAACAACCTGGAAATTGAGTTCCCATATGATCCAACAATGCCACTCCTAGGGATATACCCTAAGAATACAAAAGCACAATACAAATAGGCTCTCTGCACTCCTTTGTTAATCACAGCACTATTTACAAGAGCTGGAATATGGAAACAGCCTAAGAGCCCAAGAACAAATGAATAACTAAAGAAAAGGTGGTACATATACACAATGGAATACTATGCAATTGTTAGGAAAATGAAGTCATGAAATTTGCTTATATGTGAATGGATAGGTAGAGTATTATGCTTGGTGAAATGAGACAGAAGGAGTCGGATAGACATAAAATAAGATCACTCATTATGGTATATAGGAAAAAATTAAAGATAGTTTTGGTAACATATTCAGGTACAATTGAGAGGAGGGATGATCAGTCCATGGTAGTCCATGCCACAAATAGTGAAACTGTTCAATTAGGGCCAAGAAAGTACCACTATGACAATGACAGTTGGGAACTGATCACTCCAAACAATAACTGGGTTGTTGAAGGAGATGAATTGAAATGCACAGTACCCTTTTCATTAACAATAGTGCAAACCACAGTGCCTGAAAATGAAAAAAGGAAAGAGGAGAGAAAAAAGTAAAATTTATATCTCAGAGGCAGGCAGAGGGGAGGATGGAAGGTAAATGAGAATATTGGTGATGCGAAATGTTAAGGGGAGAAAGGGGGGCATATAGTATAAGACTGAAATTTAATTATGAACAAACTTTTATAATTTATGGTGTTTAAATAAAGAAAAATAACAGTATCAAGATCGTTTCATTAAAGCAGTAAAACTGGAGAACCAAGATCCTCAGGTTTCTGAAATCCAAAACAGCCTTGTTCATAGGCTCCCAGGGAGACACGGGGAGTAATAGATGTTACATTTGCTCACAAATCACTGACAAAATATGTTTGAGATTGATTTCTGGCTTTATTGACATACCTAAAAATCCTTTTCCCAGTAGAAACCTAGTGTCAATTTAAAAAAATAAAGGAATATATTCTTAGAAAAGGGTTGTCTTACTAGAGATCATTCTGCAAAGAGACCAACAGAATCAAACACCATTTTAAAAGACAATTCCTGGCTACACCAATGAGAGCACTAAACCCCATGCTTTCCTTTGTTTTAATGTCTTAAGAGTATTGAAAGTACTGGAGCATTTTAGTGTTTCTTTCACAATTTTACCTTTAGACCCTCTCTTAACAACATTGTGTCTGAGTTTCTCTGTATTTGATACAATAATAATCTTCTTGGGAAGAGATTTATGGCTAATGTTTACAAAGTCCTTTGAGAAACCTTGGCTGAAGGTTTGATATAAATTGCTTTATTAAATATTTAATGAATGTTTCTAGTTTGTAGGTTAGTGATAGAAAGAAAGCTCTTAGAACAGATATTTTGTGCTTTATTTCTTATTGATGGACATTATAAGAGGAAGGAAATAGAAGGAGAGAAACTAAGGGAAATGCTACTAGAAAGTGCTTCTCAGTGTGGATTATAAACAATCATTGTTAAGGGGATGCTTACAACATCATTTAGGCTTGTTCAAGGGAAGTTGAGCTTAGCTTCTCAATCTATACGTAGTTTTCATGGACCCCTTTCCCAACCCTCTTCTAAGTATTAAGCAAGACCTTGATGAGAAGATAATCAGATGCACGTTGCAGGAGTTTGGGGTGCTCCAAAGGGATAAAGTATTTGGGAGTAATAGGAGCCCACAGTTAACTGGTTCAGGACACAGAAACAGACTGCCTCAGGTCACTGAGAGTGGCAGCAATGCTTTGTGCTGAACAGTTTTTAAAATGAGGTAAGAAGTGGATCAATGACTCATTAAAGAATGGTGCGTGGGTGGCAGAGGTGGAAGGAGCATAAGCCAAGAAATGAACATTTTATACCTTGAGCTTTTAAAACTGCCTATTGATGAGACATTCTTTCTCCAGCATTATTAGTGTTAGCAGCAAAGAAATAGAGACTGGTCCCCCAGTTCTCGCTAGTGGCAGCAGTTATCTCAATGGGCTAGCTTTAGGATTTATTCTAGGTTTATCCATCAGGACTTAGCTTCAAATATTTTTAGTATCTATTTTCACACTACAAAATTCCTTTTGCCAATTGATATTAAATCCTGACATATAAAAAGGAATGGATTTTAAAAATTCACATTCACTTAATTTAGAATGTTTGGAGCGATATTTAGATTTCCACTCTTATTCTTAAAGGTGTTGTTTTACTTTTAATGGCTTTTGTTATGGTTCTCTTATTGGGTGGTCCTGCATTTCTATCTACCCAGAAATTTCCCTTCTTTATATCTGTCAGATGAAGTCTTTGTAAAGAATCAAAGCATTTCCAAACCAATCCTTCAAGCTCCCTTATATCTGACCTCTGAAATCAAAGAATAGCCACAAGTAGAGAAAGTAAGGTGTAGACAGACACCAGAAAATGCCATCTGATGCCTATGTAAACTATTTTGCTAGCAAAGATAACTTTGACAGCTCCTGAAAGACTCAATTTATCACCTTGGCTTCTGAGGCCAGTAGTATGACAAGTTACTGTGACCCTCCAATCAGAAGGCATTTTTTTATCCTCTCCCTAATTGTCATAACTCTCATGATGTTGGCAGGTAGATCCTTATTCTGTGATGTTCTAAGTTTAGGATGTCATCTTTTCACATCTCTAGCTACTTTGCCAATTTGATGTAGTTCTAACCTCAGCTTGAATGGGACCCCAGGTTTTTTATTCACTCAGAAGATGAGCTAGAAGTCTCACACATGTGTGCCATATCACTTCCACACTATTGTAATTTCAGTGTGGCTAAAACAAACAAAAGAATGTTATATCCCAGGTTCTTGCTTCTCAGTCTCTTTTATCATCTAGGTTCTCTGGGGGCCAGCTCTTCAGAAGTGTTCTCTGGGACTAGTTGTTCAGCTCTCATCACTTTCTGAGTGACTCTATAGATCGTGTCTAGTGAGTTCCCTGAGTTCTGGTCCCTTTTGCTAGAATTTCTAGTCTTCTCCCTCATCTACTGGAACTTCTTAGTTTTGAGAACTTGAAGTATCTCTTCACTACCGTTGTTTACTGAAGGACAAGAAATCACATCCCTACTTCCAAACTTAGAAATGTATGACTAGAATGTAGATGGACCTGGCTTTAGACTTCTTGTAAGAAATTTCATACTATGAGATCAAGTTAGACCCATAAATGCCCTTAAAGAGAAGATCAAATTTACTATTTTCTCTGCTGTGTAGATAATTTGGATAAGGCTTAGGTATGGGCAGTGTGGATTGGAATCAACGGATTACTTCAATACAAGTCAATTTATATGGTGCACCAGGATGCTGAGTTTTGTCCTTTCTACCATGTAATTCTTCCTGAGCAAGAGTGCTGATGTATGAAACAGGTGTGACAATGTGGATGTGTGCTTTGTGATTTATTACTGCACTGAGTCCCAGAGTTAGTATCAGATTTAATAAGTCAGCAGTACCCAGAAGCCCTTTCCACAGGTCTACCTGACCTATACAGTTTCTCTCAAAATACACAATCTTGATTCTTTCTTATTTCTGTAGGCAAACCTTAATACCTTTTCCTTTTCTCTCTTGCAACCATAAAAAGAGTCATCAAATCTCAAGGATGTTGGAAAAAATTTGTAAGCTTACTATCTTAAATTTTTTACAGGACTTCTATAAAGTACCAAAATACATTAGTATAATGATACCTGTATAGTACATAGAAGTAAATGTAATTTTATTGGGCTATGCAAACCAAATTCAAGTGATAGTTATATATGATTAAAATCTAAAAAGCCACCGATATAATAAATCAGTTTGAGATGTAGCAATAGTTCCTAAATAGTATATAATATTATTTTTAATTAAAATATACTTTTTCAGTCCAGAAAAACAGTACAGCAGGTAAGATACATTTCTTATATTCACCCAACCAGGATTGGTCCTCAAAACCACATATGGTCCCCCAAAACACCGTCATGTGTATATACCTGAACACAGGAGTAAGGACTGAGCCCTGTTGGGTGTATCTCAAACCCCACCAAATATATTATAATTATTCTTCTATATTTAGATTCATTTTGATAATAAAGCTATTATTTTTACTGTTTTTATAATTATAACATTGTGATTTACCAGCTTCTCATACTACAATTGTTTAAGACATTAAATGTTCAAAACACCAATCCCACTACCAGTGTCACCTTCCTTTTATACCCATGTTTTTCATCCACCACTATAGCCTACTTCTATGAAGGCACAAATAAATTTACTTCATCAGATATAAACTTATCCATGAAAAATTATAGGTACACCAACAACACAGCTAAAAGCTGGCAATCTCAGGAGGAAAAGGTAAGCCAAGTCACTACCCTACCTAGGTCAGTCCTGCTGCACACATCACTCACAATCACTACTTTGCCATTGGTCCTGCCTCACCACTCATTTATGGTTTTCTGCAGACACCAATCTGACCAATACTCCAACTATGACAGTATTTGGAATGACATCACTAGGACATTTTCAGAGTGAGTGTGGGCACCCTTTCATGTATTTCTGTACTTCTAGAATCTTGGCAGTCCCAAAACATGCCCCCACAAAAACAGCAAATCACAATAGTGCTTGGAATTTCTTGACCACGTGGCTGCATTTGCAAACAACTCATTCCTGTGTCACACTCTGTGAATGTCAAATCCCGTGGATTTGCTTTATGACCTGACAGTGATAGTGCTTTATCAGAGCAGATTGTAATGACATTATTCTAGAATGTTTTTTCCAAGATGCTGATTGAGAAGCCTAATAATTTAAAAAAATGATGCCATGAACAAACAACATTGACATAACTTTGCTGGGTTTTTTTTTTTTTTTGCAGGGGGTTGCTTTTTAACTTTTTTTTTTTTAATAGGATATGCTGATGTGTATGATCTGTTCAGAAGACTGCAGAAATCTGGAAACACTATTGCTGCTATTGATGCATAACTTACTGCTAATTGAACCTTTTTATTTAAATAAAATATATATATATAATTAAAATTCTTTTGGAAATTAGTTTAAATCATCAACTTTAGAAAAATTATCCCAGTTGTACCGTGTTGGGCTGGCATTGTTACAGAGATTAAGAGCCATATTGGTCTAAAAAACGTTGTGAAACACTTTTTTTATCATTTGTACAGGGGATAAACACATTGTATTATATATGTTAAGGTCTTATATAAGTGGCTTTGATTGCAGAAACTAATAAGTATTGTCTAAAATAATGCAAAAATAGAATGACCAAACTAGCAAGAAGAGCTTTACTAAATCTCCTGATAATTACTTTATGAATTTATTTAAGATACAGTAATTTTTGTAAAAATTTTTCACTTTCTTCGTTTTTATTTTATTTTATTTTTAAAATCATTTTTTCTCCCCAATTTCATGAAATAAATATATTAGGATCAACCATGTCAACTATGTGATACATGATATTTAAATAAAGTAAATTATATTTTTGTAAAATAAGTTTCATATTGTTTTGTTACAGCACAAAAGACAATGAAATTATCAAAACTTAGATTAACAATGGTTAATATGAAATGATTGTTATTTCTCCATAGTTTTAATAAAGTCAGTGTCTGAGGATTTACTAGTGTAGTTGGTGCTATTTAAGGCTTTTGCTTTACTATTTAGGCTCACTGAGTGTAGTAGATTTTATTTTAGATATTCTTTTATTATATATTTCTATTTTTTTAAAGTTTCTTTTATTTAATTATTTATTGCTTAGTTTTTTAATATATATTTTATTTAAAACACCTTGATTACATACATGATTGTGTTTGGGTTTCAGTCATGTAAAGAACACCACCCATCACCAATGCAACATTCTCATCACCCAATGTCCCCAAATCTCCCTCCTCCCCATCCAAACCCCCGCCCCAGGCTTTCTATTTCCCTCATACATTCTCATTATTAGGATAGTTCAAAATGTAGTTATTTCTCTAACTAAACTCATCCCTGTTTTGTGGTGAGCTTCATGGGGTGAGCTGGAACTTCCAGCCCTTCTCTCTTTTCGCGTCTGAAAATTATTATTGCAAGAATGTCTTTCATTTTTCTTAAAACCCATAGATGAGGAGACCATTCTGCGTTTCTCTTTCTCTCTCTCTCTCTCTCTCTCTCTCTCTCTCTCTCTCTCTCTCTCTCTCTCTCTCTCTCTCTCTCTCTCTGACTTATTTCACTCAGCATAATAGATTCCCCTGTACATCCATGTATAGGAAAATTTCATGACTTCATCTCTCCTGACAGCTGCATAATATTCTATCATGTATATGTATCACAGTTTCTTTAGCCATTCATCTGTGGAAGGGTATCATGGCTGTTTCCAGCGTCTTGCTATGGTAAATAGTGCAGCAATGAATATAGGTGAAAGGAAGGGATTTTTGTGTTGTATTTTTGTGTTCCTAGGTGTATATTCCTAGGAGTGGTATAGCTGGTTTGTATGGGAGCTCGATTTCTTGTTTTTTGGAGGAATCTCCATATTGCTTTCCCATAAAGGTTGAACTAGATGGCATTTCCACCAGCAGTGGATAAGAGTTCCTTTCTCTCCACATCCCCGCCAACACTGCTTGTTCTCATTCTTTGTGATGTGTGCCAATCTCTGGGGTGTGAGGTGGTACCTCATAGTTGTTTTGATTTGCATCTCCCCTAATGATTAGTGACGAGGAGCATTTTTTCATCGTGTCTTTTGGCCATTTGTATTTCTTCTTTGTTAAAGTGTCTGTCCATTTCTTCTCCCCATTTTTTGATGGGATTAGATATTTTTTTCTTGTAAAGTTCTGTCAGTGCCTTGTATATTTTGGAGATTAGCCCCTTATCTGATGGGTATTAGGTGAATAGTTTCTCCCACTCAGTGGGGGGCTCTTGTATCCTGGGCGCTATTTTCTTTGAGGTGCAGAAGCTTCTCAGCTTAATATATTCCCATCTGTTAATCTCTGCTTTCACTTGCTTAGAGAGAACAGTTTCCTCCTTGAAAATGCCTGTTGTCTCAATGTTCTGGAGTGTTTTGCCTAAGTGTTGTTCTATATATCTTATGGTAGACTCTAATGTAACTTTCCCATAAGATTTCCTGTGAAACTACTGTGTTGACACTACTATAAAATATTGAGATGTGGGGCCAGAGAGATAGCATGGAGGCAAGGTGTTTGCCTTGTATGCAGAAGGATGGTGGTTCGAATCCTGGCATTTCATATGGTTCCCGGAGCCTGTCAGGAGTGATTTCTGAGTGTAGAGCCAGGAGTAAACCCTGAGCACTGCCGGGTTTATATATGTATATGTATATATATATTTATATATATACATATATACATATATACACATATATATATATATAGAGAGAGAGAGAGATGTAACATATCACCCAGCTCTTCCACCAAGCAACAACAACAAAATAAAATAAAAAATTTTGCCAATACTTCCCAGATAGGCTAGTCCAGGTTGATGACTCTGGAATTCTCAGAGAGAGAGAGAGAGAGAGAGAGAGAGAGGAGAGAGGAGAGGAGTAGAAGAGAGAGAGAGAGAGAGAGTAGCGCACGCGCACACGATGGGAGTCAGTGTTTAGGGTAGGTGTGTGTGTGAGGGATTTCCTTATCGAACTCCCAACCACCAAATTTGATTTATAACAATATTGAATATTTTAGGGAGGCAATATATTCTATTTCTATAATCTACATTTGAAAGCTATGTGAAATATATACTTTGTGTGCTTATATATTTATATCCTTTGCAGTCTCCTATTTTTGGGTAGGCCATAACAGTAGCACTCAGGAATCACTCTGGCTCTGTTTTTAGGGGTCAAAACTTTATGGAGCTCAAGAGAAAATATGTGGTACCAGAGATGGATCTAAGGTTAGCTGCATGGAAGGCAAATTTCTTATCAATTGTACTATCCTCTCCACTTTGATGTCCTCTCTGCTTTTATTTTATTGGACTAGCAGAAAGTACTAGCCTGGTAGGTTTTTGTGTGACTTATAATGTTTTAGGTTTCTTGACTTAAATATATCTGGCAGCATATTTGCCTAAGAAGAAGTACAAAATGAAGTAGCAAGAAGTAAGGCTTGAAACCATTTAGAGAACAAATATACGTTTCAGAATGTTCTTGTTAGTAAAATCATTTATAAACCAAGGGACATTTCTGAGGCCTTTAGAAGGTGAATTGTGCTCTGGGACTGGCTCAACGATACAGCAATAAAGTCTGTGGTAGTCTGAAGGGACAGGAAGGAGCCTTTAAATACCATGCAGCAAAAATATTACATGCATTAACTTTATGCTGCTATTCCTCTACAAGTAAGAGCATTGGTCTCTATTATTTAAACTTTACATTGAAGACATGTGGCATTAATAATAGAAAGAGTTACTCCTTTTTATTATGTGAAGCCAAGAAAATTATGTCAATACCAGAGCTTTTGCTGATCAGTAGTTAAACAGAAGGAAGTTGGCAAATAAAGGCTCTCATTTTATTTATTTTATCAAATCAGAAATGGAAATGAGCACACCAAATGATGCACAAAGCTTTTTTCTAGTTGTAAAGATGCAATTATTATTACTGTGAGTCTCACCAGTAATATATAAGGGATATTATGTGTAGATACTGTCTTAGTTTTTGAAGAAGCTAATAGATAAGTTTTGAGGCTGAGGTGGGGAACACAAGTGTTCACAAAGGATTTGGAGCATTCTCTGTGGTCTCAGCATGTCACTTAGTTTTTTGTGGTGCCTTCTTTAGAATTTAATTTAAGCCACTGTCAAAAGGAAATT